>NC_134689.1:179726928-179841928 GCF_050947455.1 Rhinoderma darwinii | reverse complement strand
AGTGCAGTCGTCTAGGCTACGCTAAAGCTATGGTTTCCATTCATGGGTTCCCCGGACGGAAAGATCTGACGGAACGTACGGAAGCCCGACGCAGATGTGGACGCATACTAAGATAGGGTGTGCTATTTTAGCAGAATTAAATTTTTATAATTCTATTCCGCTAACATTATTATATAAAGTATTGTAAATGGTTTGCAAAGTCTGACAAGAATTTGTAGTCACAGATGCAAGGTTAACAGCACCACTACACAGCAGAATTTATTTTTTCTGTAATCTAATAACAATAAAACACCTTGCAGTCAGCTGCTGTGCATTTCACCCTCAGACTTCAATATTTATTGTTCACCACAATGTCTGTACATGCAAGGCTTCATTCACATCTGTGCCAGGGTCCTGTTCCGATGTTCCGTCGGAATGGGACCCTGAATGACACAAACGGAAATCAAAGGTTTCCGTTTCCATCACCATTGATTTCAATGGTGGCGGATCCGGTGCCAATGGTTTCCGTTTGTCTCCGTTGTGCATGGGTTTTGTCATTTTGAGTCGACTACTCTATTGATTCCGTCAAAATGACGGAACCCCTGCACAACTGAAAGAAACGGAAACCATTGGCAGCGGATCCGTCACCATTGAAATCAATGGTGATGGAAACGAAAACCTTTGGTTTCCATTCGTGTCAGTCAGGGCTCCATTCTGTTGAAAAGCTCAGATGGAACGGGACCCAGGCACAGATGTGAACAAAGCATTATAGGCACAATAGCTGAGGTCAGTAGTCAAGTTATTTTTTTTCAACAGATAGGACTGCTTCCTATTTTGCATGTACTAATTTATTCCTTTTTTTTCTCTCATCGTATTTATTGAAGATACAATTAACATTTTAGTGCACTTCCATGAACAAGACAAATTAGAGCTTAAAAGAAAAATTTAAAATAGTAATTTTTTGCTTACTTGCAGCAGGCAGGTATGAACATATTTCATGAAAAATACATATTTTATAGCGGATTCCTGAAAAGCATAGTACAGACATGTGAGTGCTGCTTTTTCTCGGTTATATTAGCCAGGCTACACCTCGAAGGTTGATTAGTTTTTATGCCTCCTCTGCCTGCTGTTGGGGTCATATTTTTATCTTTTGCATTGTTTGATTTCTCCATAATCCATCTCATATTGCTGATCACTTAGTCACCTCTAAGAAGTCGTTTTGCTCATCCCACGGCATCACAATACAATTTTCACTATTACTTTTTAACAACTGGCTTCATTGAAAGGATTCTAGTATTACAGGTAATGTAAAGTCCATTAGGTCAGGCTCTTCATAGCATGACATGCAGTAAATTACAAGTGCTTCAAGCAGCTCAGCGAATTACAGTTCATCACTTTGAAAGGTTTTTCACTGCAAGACTACAGATATCAGATCTAGCAGTTAGGATCCAATTAACACTTTGGTCAGAATAATCAGATTGCGTGTGTTAGACTTGTATAATTCATTTATTGCTTCCATGCATCTTCTGTCTGTAGGTAAATTTGTTGCTGTTACTGGATTTCAATGGTTTGAATGAGGACTCCTCTTGGCACTGGATTATATATCAGGCTCTCCTGCTCAGTGATAATGAACATCCCCTGTTTAAGCAATCTAGACGGCTTGTCCCATAGATATTGTAGCCTGAAAAATTGCATGTTTCATAGTAGTTTTGTGCACTGATCATGTCATTATTTATCTGCGGGAAGATGGCTTGCGGTTATCAGAAGCTTATTTGGTGTTAAGAGTGCACTTTTCTTTAGTGTGCTCATTGTCTATGTTGCATACCAGGCCCATATATCGTAAATGACATATGCAATGACATTTACATGTGTACTGTCATGCACAACCATTTCTTGCTACACTGGGCACATTGCTAGGAATGAATAAAAACCCTTTGATTTCTGAGTCCTTTTAGAACACACACCAGATATTCAGAATAAAAAATAAGTGTCAGTTTAGTGAATTCCTACTGAAGCTGTAAATGCTACTTTACTGAATACTAATACACTAGTAAACTAGATAATAATATGGTATCTAGATATAACATAGGTTTCCACACAAAGCATTGATCATAAACAGCGTATTTCTGTTATGATCCTTCTTGGTAAGGTCAGCTGTAATTACTCATCTTTTGTATCATTACTCATGAACTTCACTACAATTATTCACTCAGCATAGGGGAACAATTAAAAATATACAATATTTCATTTCCAATTTCCCTAAGATATATCTATTACATGAATCACTCATTTTATGAGTGGAGGCAATTACTAGTACCAAACAGAGTGGGAATTCAAACTCCAAACATGTGTCCACCTGGTGCTGTCAGCAGAATATAGGTGCTATGGGTAGAACGGCTTGCACAATCTGCTGATTGGGGCTTACCACAAGTCCTTAGTTCATTCTATTAAGAAAATATAGGTACTTTAAATGGTGTCTGTATTTTTCGGACAGTGGCAGGTTTACACTCACAGGGAAGTTTTGATTTTTGTGCTGTTCCATTATCCATTTCTTTGCTGCTGATGTGTTTCTGGTAAGAGGTATGTTAGAGAACATTAGATAAAAACCATTCCCTAAAATAAAAGTGATGAGAGAAGAAGCAGCGAAAAGAAGAAGCGAAAAGAAGAAAAAGATGAAGCGAAAAGAAGAAGCGAAAAGAAGAAAAAGAAGAAGCGAAAAGAAGAAAAAGAAGAAGAAGAAGCGAAAAGAAGAAAAATAATAATAATAAGAAGAAGCGAAAAGAAGAAAAAGAAGAAGAAGAAGAAGCGAAAAGAAGAAAAAGAAGAAGAAGCGAAAAGAAGAAAAAGAAGAAGAGGCGAAAAGAAGAAAAAGAAGAAGAGACGAAAAGAAGAAAAAGAAGAAGAGACGAAAAGAAGAAAAAGAAGAAGAAGAAGAAGAAGAAGAAGAAGAAGCGAAAAGAAGAAAAAGAAGAAAAAGAAGCGAAAAGAAAAAGAAGAAGAAGCGAAAAGAAGAAGAAGAAGCGAAAAGAAGAAAAAGAAAAAGAAGAAAAAGCGAAAAGAAGAAGCGAAAAGAAGAAGCAGCGAAAAGAAGAAAAAGAAGAAGCGAAAAGAAGAAAAAGAAGAAGAAGAAAAAGAAGAAGAAAAAGAAGCGAAAAGAAGAAAAAGAAGGAGAAGAAGAAGCGAAAAGAAGAAAAAGAAGGAGAAGAAGAAGCGAAAAGAAGAAAAAGAAGGAGAAGAAGAAGCGAAAAGAAGAAAAAGGAAAAGAAGAAGAAGAAGCGAAAAGAAGAAAAAGGAAAAGAAGAAGAAGAAGCGAAAAGAAGAAAAAGAAGAAGAAGCGAAAAGAAGAAGAAGAAGAAGAAGAAGAGCGAAAAGAAGAAGAAGAAGTGAAAAGAAGAAGCGAAAAGAAGAAGAAGAAGTGAGAAGAAGAAGCGAAAAGAAGAAGCGAAAAGAAGAAGAAGCGAAAAGAAGAAGCGAAAAGAAGAAGCGAAAAGAAGAAGAAGAAGAAGCGAAAAGAAGAAGCAAAAAGAAGAAGAAGCGAAAAAAAGGAGAAGAAGCGAAAAGAAGGAAGAGAGATTATAAACACTACCATATTACAGCTCCATACACTTCTGTGTTGTATGAAACAATTGCCAGTGTCCGTCTGGTGGATCTAAGGAATCTCAGAGGAATTTATTCTGAAGGACCACCCTCCATCTATACAGAACATGTACATGTCCACTTTTAATTGCATCGTTCGTAGCACGGCCAATGAAGAGACAGTTGGTTTTTTTTCCACTTTTTTATTATTATGGAATAAAGTAGTAACATGCAGAGTGGTTGACTTGAGGCCGGAGACCTCAACTGAACAAAGGAGTCCCACCCTGTATGGCCTGATGAAGACGATTGTTCATCGTCGAAACGCGTAGCCACTTTCAATAAACTGAACTTATTAATATCTCGGGACTCCGTTCCACATCATTTATACCACACAGCAGCGCCTCCAAAAAAGATCCAATTTTCTTTTACCTGCAATTGTTTCTACCCAAGCGGTCCCATCTTGGATACCGACCCGGATCTGGCAGCAGCACTGTGGATATTATACGCTTTGATACCTCCGTTTTTCTGGTGAGCATATTTCTTTGCACTGTGTTCTCACCTCGACCTACTGATCTACACAAGGTGGCGCCGTCTTTTTGTTCTTATTTCACCCTGTATGGCGGCACCTAAACCTGTGCCCGACCGGGAGGTCATTGTTTCTACTGCTTTATCTACGGCTTCCACCCCACTAGACCAAACTCAGGTCTCTGCATGCTCCCTGTTCCCTCTCAATTAGTAAACCTTACAGTTGGCTGCCTGTCACAACAGCTTTAACTTTCAGCTTCAAGGTCCAGTCTCACACCGGTCTTTTCCCTACCTCGTTTTCAATGCGCTTTCACTCTTCAGGGAATCCTTCACTGTATACTTGGCGCCACTAACTCCTTCTCTATCTTTATGAGATCCTACTTAATTTGATGCAGCATGTTCTGCCCCAAGCCTCAATGTCTCTAAGAACTAAGATAACAGACCACCAACAACATGGTGCCCAGGCCTACACGCCCTGTGTCCATGTTGTTCCAGAACAGAAGGAGGGCATACACCAATAACGGGGGGAAAGTCATCACATCCATACTGGTATACTGTTAATTTACACGCCCAATCCTGAACACACATAAGGAACACAAAAATAAACAACAACTGAAATCACACATATTAGATAACATTTTACTCTACCTACACGTGATCTTATTATTGTACACACAGCATATATTATCAATATCATCTTATAGGTTATTTGTGAATGAATATATATATATATATATATATATATATATATATATAAACCAGACCCAAGTGGCAAGTGATTGGCTCCAAAGTCACCTCCAAATGGGGTTGTCTGACAGACCTTTGGAGCCCATTCTTGTGTTGGAGCCTGAGCCCACAGGAAGCTGTACAGTGCCCATAGATGTCTATGCTGCCCTACCTTACTCCTGCAGCTCTCTGATTTCATACTGGGATATACAGTGTTTTTTTTCCCCTCAGACGCCATATTATAGTAATACTCTACCCCTTCTAGTAGGGAATGTTTTCATAATACGGTGCCATATGAAGGCATCATCTGGCAGCACATGGAGTGCCTACACCACCATATTACAGAGCCTTTGTGTATGTCCATGTAAGGGTTTCCTTTAACCCCTTAATGACCAGTCTATTTTAAAGCTTAATGACCAAGCCATTTTTTTACGTTTTTCCATCGTCGCATTCCAAGAGCTATAACTTTTTTATTTTTGCGTCGACATAGCTGTATAAGGTCTTTTTTTTTGCGGGACAAGTTGTATTTTTTAATAGCACCATTTTGAAGTACATATTATTTATTGATTAACTTTTATTAACTTTTTTTTTGGGGGGGGGAATAGAAAAAAACCTGAAATTTCGCCACTCTTTTTTGCGTCTTAAATCTACGCCGTTTACCGTGTGATATAAATAACACAATAACTTTATTCAGCGGGTTGTTACGATTGCAACAATACCAAATTTGTATAGTTTTTGTATGTTTTACTACTTTTACACAGTAAAAACGTTTTTTTCAAAATTATTTGTTTTTGTGTCTCCATATTTGAAGAGCCGTAACGTTTTTATTTTTTCGCCGATGCAGTTGTATGAGGGCTTTTTTTTCTGTGGGAAGACTTGTAGTTTTTATTGGTACCATTTTGGAGTAGATGCAACTTTTTATCAAATTTTTTTAAAGTCAGGATTCACAGAAAACAGCAATTTTTCCATAGTTTTTTATTACATTTTTTACGGCGTTCACCGTGCGGGTTAAATAATGTTATAGATTTATAGTCGGGGTCGTTACGGATGCGGCGATACCAAATACGTGTAACTTTTTTACTTTATTTTGGTTTTATAATAGTAAAGCATTTTGTAAGGGGAAAAGGTGGGTTTTTCATTTTTTTTCAAATTTTTTTTTAAATTGACTTTATTAAACTTTTTTTTTAAACTTTTTTACTAGTCCCACTAGGGGACTTTGTATTGCAGTGTATTACTGCCTGTCCATTTAAAACGGACAGGCATCTGCTAGGTCATGCCTTCCGGCATGATCTAGCAGGCATTCGCTCCAGGCAGACCTGGGGGCCTTTATTAGACAGACACTCGGCGATCGTATCGCCGGGTGTCGGTGGGGGAGAGAGGGAGCTCCCTCCCTCTCTCCAAAACCACTCAGATGCGGTGCACGCTATTGTGCATCACATCTGAAGGGTTAAAACGGGTGAGATCGATACTTATATCGATCTCACACGGCAGAGCAAGGACGCCCCCAGCCCTCAGCTACCTCTGGCAGCTGAGAGCAGGGAGATTTGATAACTCCCTGCTGTTTACTTTATCCTGATGCAGCGCCGTAAAAAGGCTTATGCATCAGAATAAAGCCCGTTAGTGGCCACCGTTAAAAGGCGTATTGGCGGTCACTAACGGGTTAAACCAAATCTAAGATACTAAGAATAATATTTATGTTTTCAACACAAGTAACCGTATCATGTAATGGGAGGCTCGTGTCCCTTTAAACTTACGCAACTGTATGCAGGTACCGTAAGCAGAGGCAGACATGTCTATTTTTTTTTAGGGGGGGCTATGTTTTTTAAAACAGTTGGGGCTGCAGGATCCCAATTTTTTTTCAAACATATGACAAGAGGACACCCTTTAAAGCATACTTTTAGCCATTAATGTGGAATGCCACGTTGTTATACATTGGGAAATTCTGCATCAAATATGCAATCCAGGCAATTAGACTGATATAAAGAAACCGTAACAAATAACGTTTGCATTTACACTGTGTTTTTGTAAAAATTACTAGGAATGTGCGGTTTTCTTTTAGAGATAATGGCAACAGAACTGCAAATAAAAGCAATAGAAGAATTCAGTTTAAAGCTATTGCGAGATGCAAAGTATTATACTTGTGTTATTTGGCATAACAAACAAAATTTATTTTTTCATTTCTAAATAATAAAAAGGTGTAATGCCTCTAAAAACACAAGTGGCTGGCAAGAGATATTTCTCGAACGGTTTGATTTCCGAGTGTTTGCAGTTCCTGTTGCATTTTGCTTGTACATGTTTGACTCATGCTGGCGTACCTCATAAGTTACCAGCATGATGCCAAGGCTTAACATTGCTTTTAACTAACACAGTCTTGAAGTTCTCATTCACAAGGTACCCAAGACGCTGGTATTATCCAGATTGAAAATACAACAAGCTGATCATATATGTTTTATGGTCATGCAATTGTATCAATGGACAAATATTAATAATGAACGAACTATAAAATATGAATAATTGATAGCAGACTATTAGGGTTCTTTTAATTCTTTAGATAACTTAATTTTACTTTAAAAAATATTTTTGAGGTTTCTTCCAAATGGATGTCATTGGTTTTACCAGTACTCCTTAAAAATGTCTAAATATTTTACTTTTACTTGCCTTCCTTAAAACCTACCACCACTACAGAAACTACATACACATAGTATAAATAGAATGCAAAATCTCAGTTTATTTTAAAATGTTCTGCTCTCTTCCGGTGTATTCGGTTTGCCTCGAAACACTTGACTTGCTGCCTGCATGGCCACTAATGATATCAAATAAATTGTTTATTTCTGTTGTCCTGGGATACCATAGAAACTGCTTTTTGGAAACACAACATAGAAATTAACAGGCTGTATGGCAACAATATTAAAGTTATTGTCATATTCAGAGAAGCCCTAGTAGCTAGAGAGGGGTTCTATTCACATTAAATGGTCCAAGAGCTGCAGCCACAAGATGAAAAAGTGTATGTCACTTCTTGAGCCGATTTTCATTGTCTCAATAGAAAAACAGTTCCAATAACGGGCGTAAAAGAACGCATCACAAAACATCTGATGCATAAAAAACCGGCTGTAAATCATCCCCTGAAAACAGCTCCGCATTTTAAAACCATTTTTTGTTAAGCGTGTGCACATACCCTAAAAGTTACATGAAATGCAGAATATAATATATATATATATATATATATATATATATATATATATATATATATATATATATAAAAATTTCCTGTTGTCTGTTCTTTATGCACGGCCAAACGCCTGGACTAATTTGTACCAAATTTGGCACATAAGTCAATCACGCACTTCCGAAGGTTTTAGGCCGAATGTTTCAGCTCTTTAGGACCTACCGTTTGACATATTCACAAAAGCAAATATGGCACCACAGGATTCCACATCAAAAATTCTTCCTTCATATTACATCAGAAGACCTGCATTGGCCAATAGAAGCTTGCAGGTCCTTCATTCTTAACCTCACTCACATACACACAGTTTTAGACCAGGTTTCCATAACAACCCAGCAATTTGTTTTCCACCAGGTCTCCTTAACAACCCAGCCATTTTTCATTACTCGATGTGTAACTTGCCGTGAACGAACTGTACCTATACTGGATCTGAGGTAGGCCTGGTCAATTATCATCTAAATCAAAATCACGATTAATTGAACATGTAACCTCGATTACTGAACAATTTAGGCCCAATTTTCATGCAACGCCATTGAATTAATATTTATCCCCTGAGCCTGCTGTATACTACTGTATATAATATACCCACTGACACTTTCCACACACAGTATATCGCCCCAATAGCTGCCCCCACACATTATAATGCCCATATAGTTGCCCTCCACACAGTAGAATGACCCCATAGCTGCCTCCACACAGTATAATGACCCCATAGCTGCCCCCACACAGTATAATGCCCCCATTGCTGCCCCCACAGTATAATGCCCCCATAACTGCCCTCCACACAATATAATGTAACCATAACTGTCCTCCCCACAGTATAATGCCCCATAACTGCCCTCCCTACAGTATAATGCCCCATAAGCTGCCTCTACACAGTATAATGCCACCCATAACGGTTCTCCATGCAGTATAATGCCAGTATATCTGCCCTCACAGTATAATGCCCCCATAACTGTCCCCATAGCTGCACCCCACACAGTATAAAGTCCCCCATAGCTGCCCCACGCTATATAATGACCCCACATCTGACCCAATAGTGCCTGATAGAAATAATAAAATATACATACTCACCTAACCCCGTTCCAAAGACGAGGTGGGCACAGACAGGCGCGATAACGTCACTGCCTAGCATCTACAGATACAGTGAAGGAAATAAGTATTTGATCCCTTGCTGATTTTGTAAGTTTGCCCACTGTCAAGGACATGAACAGTCTAGAATTTTTAGGCTAGGTTTATTTTACCAGTGAGAGATAGATTATATTTAAAAAAAAAACAGAAAATCACATTGTCAAAATTATATATATTTATTTGGGATCAAATACTTATTTCCTTCACTGTATACAGTTAATGATAGAGCAGGGACCTTACGGTCTCCTGCTCTACCACTGAGTTAAACTGTATCTGCGTCTTGAAGATGCAGATACAGTTTAAACTGGGAGAAAATAATTGATAAAACCGAAATTCACAAGATTACGTCTATTAATTGCGCTGAATTTCACTTTCGATTAACTACCCAGCCCTAATTTGAGTATTCTCATAAATTGAAACCCTTTCATACCGTTCATGCCTCCAAAAAGGAACTCTGCACTTGGACAAAAGACTCCAACGGCATAGCACATTGCTGCTGCCTGAGTTGCTAAAACCCCTCAGCTGTCCAAAGCCGATCTCCGGGCTGACCAGATGTCACATCAAACAATGAGCTGACACTCCCCAGCAGACTGAGGAAAATCAGTAGGAAACAATCATTTTAACCACACACACAAACAAATAGACCCATGTGAAGCCGGGTAACCATATTCACAAAAAGTTGCAATACAAAAGCAAATATAGCACAACTGGCTTCCACATCAAGGATCCTCCTCCATATCACATCAGATGACCAGTATTAGCCAATAGAAGCTCAGAGGTTCTTCATTCTTAGCCTCACTAACATACACATAGTTTTACACCAGGTTCCCAAAGGTTAACAACCCAGTCATTTTAGTTTTAAAATGGGTTTCCATAACAATCCAGCCATCTTGCTTTACTCGCCGTGAACGGACTGTACCTATAATACACTCTACATATACTGGATTTCAGCATTCTCATAAATTGAATTCCTTTCAGACCAGTCATGCCTCCAAAAAGGAACCCTGCACTTGGACAAAAGGACTCCTGCAGCAAAGAACATGTCTGCTGCCCGAGCTGCTGAAATCTTTCAACAGACCCAAGCCCGTCTCCAGGTTGACAAGATACGTCACAGCCAAAAGCGAACTGCTAAAACTCTGCAGCAGACAGGCATATCAGTAGGAAACCAAGTTTTTAACCTGAAACACCATCAACAAACAAATAGATCCGTTCGAAGCCGTGTAACTCTGCTAGAATATATATAAAGTAATAAAGTAATTGGAATGGTGAATATGCTTTATATGCTTGAATTTTTTTTATTTACAAAGGAATAACGGCTTAAACTACTACAATGAAGGCCACTATGGCGGTTATATTTACTTCCTAGATTTTTAAATTTTTTTTCTAACTTAGCCATGTACTAGTATATACAGGTGGATCTATGTAATAAATACAAATAGCATTCCCCATGAATATATTGCACATTAATGGATGTGCCTGAGTAAATAAACTATTCTGCTTCCCCTCCACAGTTATGATCCCTGAGCACAATACACTGGGACTCATTTTTAACAAACATTATTAGACGAGACAGTTTTTTAACTAATTTCTAGAATCAAAGCATGAATTCTGAACAATATAAATGAGAAAAATACACTCCACATCAAGATCACCTATAAATGATTGTTTGCAGCAGTTACATTTCCTCCTGTTTGACAGTGGACCACGAGCTACAGGCTGACTCTCTCTATATAAAAATAATGGTAAAGTCACAGGATCTGAATAGAGTAGGGCAGATAATAGGAGTCTCTTATAAATATTAGTTTATCTTTTTACATATATACATATATATATATATATATATATATATATATATATATATATATATATATATACCACCACTGTCTCTATGTAATAGATAGTATTTATCCTATTTTTACTAATGCTTTCAATAACACACAATGTGAAAGTTAAGTGATGAGAATAAGAGATATTAAACTAAATTCTGGATTCATAATCAAACCCTGAATGCTGATGGAGTGACAGAAGAACATAGTGGTGCTTAAGTCATGACAAGCTTAATAGAAAGAATACAAAAATACTTCAGTAATAATAGACAAGTTAGTAAACTTGCAGCAATGACTTTTTTACCACCATGTTGTGTCTCATAAAATCTAAGCAATGGAAATATGTTGGGGGTTGCTAATGGCAACAAATCAGATTGCTGCTTTAATTTCCAAAATCAGGGGCTCTGAGAAATCAGAGCTGACATCTTATTGATCGCTGTGGGTAACAACTCGACTTTTCCCTTGCAGTATTTTTGATAAATCTGCCACTTTATCTATGCCAAAAAAAGTCAATAGATTCCAGTAGAGAGAAACCTGAGAGCCCTATGTCCTTAATGCTTTATTATTGTAGTAAGGAGCCTCCGAGAAAGGAAAATACTGTGATGTGAAATGTTTTGATGAATCTGACATTGGTGCATACAGTGTAATAATATTATAATTCTTACTAGCATATACATTTGGAACCTGTTTATGGAATAGGTTTTCAAGTCTTCTGCTAACAGCTCTTAAGCAATATGAAAATAGTTCAAATATTCTTAAACATAGTTTAGTACTATGCCAACTCCACTCAATTGCAAGTTCTAGAATTTCACACTAGATTTTTTGCAAGTGTGAAGTACTAGTCTATAAATGACATTACATGCACAATAATGTACCATTTTTGCCTTTCAAAACAAATTAGGCCGTTTTATTTTCTAGCCGTTCAAAATGTTGACTGAAAAACAGAAAATAGGGATTTATGAGAATTTTGAACTCCAGGATCCAACACCTTACAATTCTTCTACAACTGCAATGCTTGTGATTCTGGGACATTTTCTATGACCACTACTGGAGTTCAATCAATTGCATTACAATAGTCAACACATGATCACTTGATTTTACAGCATAAAACAATAAAATTTAATATATCAAGGTCTCCTTCACACAGGGTTTTTGTCTGGAATTTTAAATTGCATGGAATCAAACGCATGGAAAAATGCCAACTTTTTAAAATATAAAATCTTATAGCCTTTTGACATTTTTCATGGTGTGTTTTTTTTTAGTGTAATTTTGTACAAAAACAAAAAAAAAACATGCTGTGTTTTGAAAAAAAATGTCACTGAACCCAAAAACAGCACCAAAACAGCACAGACCAAAACAATGTATGTAGACTTATATATCAATGTACACTAAAAATGACATCTGGCTGCAGCGATATTGAAAAAAAAAAAAAAAAAAAAAAAGCAGTGGAACTATCACTAAGGGTATGTTCACGCGCAGTGACCAAAAACGTCTGAAAATACGGAGCTGTGTTCAGGTGAAAACAGCTCCTGATTTTCAGACGTTTTTGTAGCTACTCGCGTTTTTCGCGGCGTATTTTACGGACGCTATTGGAGCTGTTTTTCAATGGAGTCAATGAAAAACGGCTCCAAAAACGTCCCAAGAAGTGACATGCACTTCTTTTTCGCGAGCGTCTTTTGACGCGCCGTATTTTGACAGCGACGCGTAAAATTACACCTCGTGGGAACAAAACACCGTAAAACCCATTGCAAGCAATGGGCAGATGTTTGTAGGTGTATTAGGGGCGTTTTTTCAGGCGTAATTCGAGGCGTAAAACAGAAGTATTGCAGTGTTTTATTGAAAAATATAAGGATCAAACATTTAAGACAAAAAAAAATAAAAAAACTTAATAAAAAAAAAAAGGTTTCAAATAAATTAAAATAACTAGAATCCATTTGTTCCCATTAATACACTTACAGTTTGGTGCAGTAATAGTGAAAATAACAAAGTATATATATTTGGTATCACGGCATTTGTAACGAATGGTAGAATTGCTGTTTCCCACTACCCAATAAAAAAAAGAAATTACAAAAATAAATGGGTACCCCAAATTGGTAACATTGAAAGATTTAACTTGTCCCACAAAAAAAAGCCCTCATATGGCTACGTCGATGGAAAAAATAAAATATGTATGTCTCTTGTAATATGGTAATGAAAAAATAAAAAAAAATCACTGCGTCCTGAAGGCCAAAATCGGCAGTGTCCTTATGGGGTTAATATTTAAAATTTTAAACTGCCCCTGCATACAGCAGTCATTTTCTGAATGCATATATGACTTATAAACACACACATTTAAAAAAAATAAAAAAAACAACAAAACAAACCCAAAGCGCTCATATAGTAATGCCTAAGGAGTGCCTACAGGTCTGTAACTGTGTGTCACTATATTGTGCCTCCATGAGGCCCCTTCTCCCCAAGAAGCAATGCTTCTAGGTTATAATACCAAAGAAATATGGCATACAAAACAACCTCCATGCAAAATTAGAGGCACTTGAAGGTATTGTAAGGGCCCATAGGAGGCTATGTCATTGTATTCGTGATCCGCATCACACGGATCCCCAATACAGCACCTATAGGAGTCTAAGAACCCATACACTACCTCTATGGGTCTCAGAATGTTTTTTTTATTATTACATAAATTGTGGCATGCTCCATTGCATGCCTTATTAGGCAGAGTTTACACATTGTGGATTTGTTGCGCACTGGTCACAGTTTTTTTTTGCAGATTTGACACGGATCTCACCCATTTGAATTGCAAAGGGTAAAATCGGTGAAAACAAGAATTGGTGAAAATCTGCAACGTTTCAACTCAGCACAGTGGTACGTAGATCTGTAACATGGCCAAGACGTGTAATAAATACATGCAGCTATACTTTTAACAATGTTTGGCAAGGAAAAACAACTCACTCATGTATAATTATTAAACAAGGAACAATTCTGCTTCGTTGTATTACAATTAGGCAAAGCTAAAGATAACAATGTGAAGGGGGGTTGAGAATTGGGGAAGCAGTGTGATAAATAAAATAACCCACTACTGTAATTGTAAGGGTATGTTCACACTGCCTATTTTCAGCAGTTTTTGTAAACGCCCCAAAAAATGTCAAATGGGAAAGACGGAGTTCCGTTACAACGGGGCATTTTTTAAACGGCCGTTTTTAAATATGGCTGCATAAAAAAAGTCTCCTAAAAAGAAGTGCATGTCATTTCTTGAGCCGTTTTAGGAACAGTTTTTCATTGACTCAATAGAAAAACAGCTCCACAAACGGCCGTAAAAAACGCTAGTTGCTTAAAAAACGACTGAAAATCGGGGGCTGTTTTCCCTTGAAAACAGCTTCGTATTTACAGGTGTTTTTTAAGCGTGTGAACATAGCCTGATAAAGAAGTAAACAGGAGTAATCATACATTTTTAGTATATAACAAATGACTGCCCTATGATGTATAATATGACAAACAATTCCACTTTGGAATCAATTTAATATACAGACAAGATACAGTACAGTATCACTATATGATGAGCTGTAAAACATTTACATTTTTTCTCTACTGTCAAAATGCAACTAATTCCAGATTATTTGTCGAGTCAACCAGTAGATGATGGAATCCAAGTAAGAAAAAATCCCTTCCCTGCTAATGTAATACACTCAATACCCCCTGCAAATTACACTGACTGTATCGTGCAAACCACATATTAACTAATTAAAAATTAATTTGCCATCATTTCCAGTAATAAATATAAATTAGATGCATCTAATTACTGCTGAAAATAATTTCATCTATGATGGTGTTATGTCTCTAAGTAAGCAATGAAAATCCGTATCATTTAACAATACCCAAACGGAGCATTGAAACATGGCCAGATAGTAATTACACTGAAATATGCACACATTACAAAAATATCCAGTTGATTGTCTAAGTATTTCTCTAGACACAGAAATAGTTACAATGAACATTTCAAATGTGATACATTTCCTAATTGCACCCACTAATTTACTTATATATTTTTTACTGCTAAATCTAAAAGTGCTTTTAGGAGTCTGATAAAAATCATATGACTACAGACAAGCGAATTTTCCCAAATTTGTTTCGGATCCAATATGATCGAATTGGCCGTCCGATTCGATCCGAATAAATTCCCGGTGAATCGTAAGTGCAAGATTGCACGGAATACTCGAGTCTGGCTCTCTGATGTCTTTTAGGATTGTATCCAACTCCTTTATTATTTTTTTTAAACAGTGGATATATCACTTACTAATACACTTTGTTTAGAAGACCTCTTTCATTTCATCTTGAAGCCGCATGCCCAGTTTATCCAGGTTTCACCAGGCAGCCACTCCGCTCTTGTCCTGAAAGTAGCCACTGATGGAAGGACTAGTGACGCGATCCTATCCATCACCGTGTTCTACTGTAATGTTCTAGGACTGGGCTCGTTTTCTGGTGCGCAAGCGCAGATAAAAGATTTGTATAATGCTATTATCTGCACTTACGCCACATGCCGCCTCCATCAGTAGCCATTTTTGGGACAAAAGTGCAAGGGCTACGTGGGGAGGAGACCTGGATAACAAGGGGGCGGCACTTGAAGATGACATGATATATCTATACCTCTTAGTCATTGTTTAAAAAAACATTATATATAAATCGGCCAACCTCTTTAAAAGCCAGCATTAGGCTTCGTTCACATCTGCGCTAGGGCTCCGTACCGACGTTTCGTCTGAGCTTTCCATCGGAACGGAGCCCGACAGACACAAACGGAAACCATAGGTTTCCGTTTCCATCACCATTGATTTCAATGGTGACGGATCTGGAGCCAATGGCTTCCGTTTGTCACCATTGTGCAAGGGTTCCATCGGAATTGAGCCCTAGCGCAGATGTGAACAAAGCTTTAGTAATATAATCCACCAATACCCCCATGATTGACTGTGTAGAGGAAAAGATAATCGCCGGACATTTTTGGAAGGCTGCCTGCAAGGCATTATGGGGGAAGCCCGTCCGAGGTAATGTGAACCTTTTTCTAATCTGTAAAATGGTGCCTAGTGGTCGCAGGGGGCTGCTTTGAATCCAAAACTTTTGGGAAATTAGGACTGAATTTGATTTGTGTAGAGTCTATTCACTTATCTCTAGTCCCAATCATCTCCAGTCTCATTCATGCAAGTGGAAAGAAAACAAAAATTTGTGGACATCTCTGCACTGACACCAAGGGCTGGGACCTGCGTGTACAGGACACCTCTCTGCCAGACTTTCAATAATCTGGAAATGCCATCAGTGTCAGTTAAGGAAACAACTTTAATATGTATACAGTTATGTAACAGTTTACCAAGCAGAACATCACATAACATTTATATGTAATCTAGCTGAGCAAGGGTGTATTTTATTGTAATTTGTGGTTTACTAAAATAATTACTCTAAGGCCTAATTCACACGAACGTCTCGCATTCACCATAGTTGAGAGTCTATGGAGGGATGCGTGATGCGTGAAAAGATAGGACATGTCCTCTTTTCCCACGGACCCTTCACGCGGTCCGTTGAAACAACGGCTGTGTGAACGGCCACATTGAATAACATAGGTCCGTGGGACGGCTGCGGTTTCAACGGCCGTCCCACGGACATTTAACACGTTCGTGTGAATTAGGCCTAAAAGTCACATTGATTATTTTTTATGCATAATATATTGCTCAACCAGAAAATCTCCAAATTTAAAGGGGCTCTATATATTGTAGGAAATACGTCTAAAATAACTGCTAGAAGAATAATGTTCAGGAATTATAGCTGCAGATGGGGAATTCTTTATGTAAATGTAATTATCTTATCTGGGTCTATTAATGTAATACATACACAGGTTTCTGTATCTATTTTAGGACCAAAACAATATTATGGGTGAATTTTTCCACAAGATGTCCACCCCTGTAGCCATGGCTCCTTCAACCTCCAGGGTGTGTATGTATTAAGAATTATGACTCAAGCTCTGTTATTTAACCTTTACTTCAAAAAAATATAGAACAAATGTAGCTTGGGGTGTAGGATGACTGGCCCACTAGGGTAGTAAAACATGTAAGTATTCTGTATAGATGGAGAGAAGTCCTTAGGATCATCTTCTCTGTTGGGCCCAAGGAACCCCATTTTTGACACTGCTTTAAAAATGGTATAAAAGTTGCCATTTCAACCAGACGTTAAACCGGAGGGGCACCAAAAGATCCATGATGGGGGATTTCTGTTACAGACTTTGTATTGGCGTTCAGGAGTTTTATCTTAAGCCTCTGTATGTAGCAATATAAAACGTAGACTTCCATAATATGAACTTTATTTATTTGACGTGGGAATAGTAAAGCTACATTTTGAAGATTTTTATATAACCATTTGTGATGGCTCCTATGGGAATAGGTATCTAAATAAAGCCTCCTTTTTCGAATATGTTTCACCTTTTGAAGAAAATACTAAAGATTATTTTACAAAATAAACTGGATTGGATTTATTTCCCATCATCCCAATGGTTTTAATGTCCAAGTTTAAAATAACACCTTGGAAAGAAACGAGGCCTGTAGCATATTGCTTTGCAATTTTCGGAATCCCTTTTGTGAAGACAAAAGCTGAGGGAGGGAACACCTTGGTAAAATGAACGATAATGCTTATTTTGTTAAAAAATGTGTTTTAAGTTAGGGTAATATGTGGCGGATTTGCTTTTCAAAATGTGGCAGAATTCTGTGGACAAGGTAGAAAGAAGCGTGACTTAGAATGCAACATCGTGCGCCAAAATTATGGTGCAAAAAACTGGCGAAAACGAAGCCAACCAAAAAGTAGTATAAGGAAGAGAAAAGTGTCTAACATATCTAGCTACATGCGCAAAATTTATTGTACAGCATGCACCACTTTGATAAATTTGAGACATTTTCCATCTGCCTTTTCTACGTTTACAAATAATGCCTAAATCTTACACAGTTTATTTTTCAGATGCGTGGCTCCGTTGCAGCGATAATAACTTTATTCTTCTGGAGGCGATGTAAGGACCAAGAACAACAGACTATGGTTCTGGGACGAATACTCACATCACCAATGAAGGTGGATCAGCTTTTGGCGGCTACTCCCTCTTTTTCTTTGCGATGCCGAGATCTGTCTGTTTCAGGTGTAGTGTGACGGAAATCGGTATATGCATTGTAGAGCCAATTCGACCAATGACACTCCAGTGCTGTACTGTACATGCGCCAATTCAGAAGCAGAGGCGTGCTCAGGAGAATACAGGGCCAGGCGTGATCACAGCTTCTACACTGCCTGGCACTGTCAATCAGAGAAGGGAGGGGGGGGGGTCGGACTGAGGATAGAAGGTAGAGCTTTTTGGAGCAACGGTGAATCCCTCATTACTCCAAACTGCTCATTTGCATATGAAGAATAAAGTTATCGCTGCAACGGAGCCACACATCTGAAGAATAAAAACAAACAGTGTTATATTCAGGTGAGACTACACTATATTACCGTGCTGCTGCTTTGATAAAAAAGTTTTATTTTATTTTTCACCTATTACGCATAGTGGTTGGGAAATTGGGACTTTTTGTGCTTAGGCATAGTAGTTGCTGCTTTGATAAGCACATTTCTGGTGAAAAACTCCCTTTAAATGTCAGATTGTGTACAATACTACTGCTCACACATGTAGCTATAGAGGGTGCAGAGGTAGCAGTTGCACCAGGGCCAAGTGCCTAAGCGTCATATAGGAAGACACCAGTATTATAAATGGCTTATGATAGAGGGGCCGTTATAGATTTTGCACTGGAGCTTCGCATTATGCCTCTGCTGATCTCAGTCAAATTACATAGTTGATAAATATACAATTTATGATTTAAAGAGGCTCTGTCACCCCATTATAAGTGCCCTATCTTGTACATGATGTGATCGGCGCTGTAATGTAGATTGCAGCAGTGGTTTTAATTTAGAAAAACTATACATTTTTGACTGAGTTATGACCTATTTTAGCTTTATGCTAATGAGTTTCTTAATGGACAACTGTGTGTGTTTAACTTTTTGGCCAAGTGGGCGTTGTGGAGAGAAGTGTGACCAATCAACGTCATACACTTCTCCCCATTCATTTACACAGCACATAGTAATCTTACTAGATCACTATGTGCAGCCACATACACACACACTAACTTTACTGAAGTGTCTTGACAGTGAATAGGCATCACTACCTGCCGGGACGGGATGTCTGTTCACAATCCTGACACTTCGCTAACGTTTCTGTGAGATTTACAGCAAGGCAAGCGTAATGTCGCGAGATTACACTGTAAGCGGTCATTTAAAACGAGATTACGTTTGCCTTGCTGTAAATCTCACAGAAACGTCAGCAAAGTGTCAGGAGTGTGAATAGACATCACGTCCTGGCTGGAGGTGATGCATATTCATTATCAGGATACTGTAACGTTAGTGTGTGTGTGTATGTGGCTGCACATAGTGATATAGCTATATCGCTATGTGCTGTGTAAATGAATGGAGAGAAGTGTATGATGCTGATTGGTCACTGATTGGTTAGCGTCATACACTTCTCTCCACAACGCCCACTTAGACAAAAAGTAAAACACGCCCAGTTGTCCATTAGGAAACTCATTAGCATAAAGCTAAAATAGGTCATAACTCCTGTGAGGGTTTAGCATCAGGAGAGGTTGGTACAGCGGTTTCTTTGTAGCCAGAGACAGGGACACCGTGCATTAAAAGTCATAACAGGGCTTTGCCTGTGTGTTTATTCTTGTCAAAGAAACAGCCTCTTGTACAACAAGGCAAAAATACAAAATAAATCCTGCTCGTCTGAGCACTAACTAAACAAGATATTATCTAACTATACCGAGTGCCTTCCTACCAGGCACTGGACACAAAGTAACACAGGTCTTTACTCACATAGAATACAGGCTGCTCCAGCCTTAGTAGTCTCCAGTCTGAGTCAGGGGTGAGACTCACACACACTGTGTCTGCACCTTTTTATACACAGGCTACAGGTGCAGCTAATTGAGCAGCAGCCTTTGTCCTACAAACAGAGATGGACTAGGGATTGGGGAACCCGCCCTGCTCTTCTCCAATCCAACTCCAGGCCCTTTTTCCGGCTTTTCCTTAAGCCGAGATTGGAAAGCTAGAGCTTTCTATTGCGAGAACTACCCATTCCCTGGAGCCTAGGATACATATGACAGGATTCTAGGGGAAATGTACCTTCCCTCAATGACTTTACCTGTCACTGTCTCACACTCCATAAAAAATGATCGTTTTTCTAAATAAAAAACACTGCTGTAATATACATTACAGCACCGATCACATCTTGTACAAGACCGGGCACTTATAATGTGGTGACAGAGTCTCTTTAAAAAGGTAAAAATGTGTTCAGCTGAAAATCCTTTAAAGAGGCTCGGTCACCAGATTATCAAATCCCTATCTCCTATTGCATGTGATCGGCGCTGCAATGTAGATAACAGTAACGCAATTTTATATTTATGCAAATGAGCCTTTCTAATGGACAACTAGGTGTGTTTTCTCTTATTTCCAACTGGGCGTGTATTGTGTTTTAAGCAACTGGGCGTGTTTACTTCTTTCAATGCACAATCACACTGTGCTTTGGATCATTCTGGGCTGGAACAATGAGAAGTGTAGGACACTGATTAGTCACTGATTGGTCAGCCTCATACACTCCTCTGTACAAAGTAAAAACACGCCTAGTTGTCCATTGAGAGTCATTAGCATAAATCTAAACTATCTCATAACTTGCTCAAAAATGATCGTTTTTCAAAATAAAAACCACTGCTGTTATCTACATTACAGCGCCAATCAGATTATGTAGGAGATAGGGCACTTATAATCTGGTGACAGAGCCTCTTTAAGCAGAATAGGTATAACTGCACCTTATCTTACTGGGTATCTAGAAAGGAGTACGTAGTCCGTTATCCCTCCGTCAAATACAGTAGTATATTAGGCATATTTTTGTTATGTTTTATGTACCACTTTCACACGGTCTCTGGATCAAAGTCATATAATGTAACAAGCAACATTACAATTGAATTAAATTACAATGCAGTCGATGGGCATCTTTCGATTTCATTAGACACTGGCAGTACTCTAGATCCATGACTTGCACTTGATGCAGCACTCGGTTCTGACTAGTAGAGATTCCAATCAGACCTTTCATAGTGAAAAAAAATTGTCCTTCATATATTACATCTGCATATGAAAAGTATAGGTTCTTTAACACTCACTGTTTGTAGCATGCCTTAGATCAGTGGTCTCAAGCACGCGGCCCGCTAGTATCGGCTCTGCTCCGAGACTCTGGAATTCCCTGACATCGCTGTCCACATATGAACAGCGATGTCTGGGGCTTCCCCAGAGCCGGAGTCACGAGCAGAGCGCTGGTGTCGGCTCTGCTCCGGGACTCTGTGGAATTCCCTGACATCGCTGTCCACATATGAACAGCGATGTCTGGGGCTTCCCCAGAGCCGGAGTCCCGAGCAGAGCGCTGGTGTCGGCTCTGCTCCGGGACTCTGTGGAATTCCCTGACATCGCTGCCCATATATGGACAGTGTGTCAGGGTCTTGCCCAGAGCGGAGCAGAGCGCTGGTGTCGGCTCTGCTCCTGGACTTTGTGGAATTCCCCGACATCGCTGTCCACATATGAACAGCGATGTCTGGGGCTTCCCCAGAGCCAGAGTCCCGAGCAGAGTGCTGATGTCGGCTCTGCTCCGGGACTCTGTGGAATTCCCTGACATCGCTGCCCATATATGGACAGTGTGTCAGGGTCTTGCCCAAAGCGGAGCAGAGCGCTGGTGTCGGCTCTGCTCCTGGACTCTGTGGAATTCCCTGACATCGCTGTCCACATATGAACAGCGATGTCTGGGGCTTCCCCAGAGCCGGAGTCCCGAGCAGAGCGCTGATGTCGGCTCTGCTCCGGGACTCTGTGGAATTCCCTGACATCGCTGCCCATATATGGACAGTGTGTCAAGATCTTCCCCAGAGCGGAGTCCCGGGCAGAGCGCTGTGTCGGGACTCTGGGGAAGCCTCTGACATCGCTGTCCATACATCGACAATGATGTCAGGGGCTTCCCCAGAGCAGGAGTCCCAGTGATGTCAGGAGCACAGCTGGAGTCCCAGGAAGAGCCTACTAGCGCTCTGCCTGGGACTCCAGCTCTGGGCAAGCCCCTGACATCACTGGGGCAGCCTCTACAGAGGGCACTGGGGCAGCCTCTACAGAGGGCACTGGGGCAGCCTCTACAGAGGGCACTGGGGCAGCCTCTACAGAGGGCACTGGGGCAGCCTCTACAGAGGGCACTTTGGCAGCCTCTACAGAGGGCACTTTGGCAGCCTCTACAGAGGGCACTGTGGCAGCCTCTACAGAGGGCACTGTGGCGTTATCTACAAGTGGGTGTGTGACAGTATCTGAAGAGGACACTGGCATTATCTAGGGGTGTGTTGCATTATCTACAGAGGGCACTGTGGCCTTATCTACAGAGGGCACTGTGGCCTTATCTACAGAGGGCACTGTGGCCTTATCTACAGAGGGCACTGTGGCCTTATCTACAGAGGGCACTGTGGCCTTATCTACAGAGGGCACTGTGGCCTTATCTACAGAGGGCACTGTGGCCTTATCTAGGGGTGTGTTGCATTATCCACAGAGGGCACTGCGGCAGCATCCACAGAGGGCACTGCGGCACTATCTAAAAAGGGGCTGCCCAATCTTGACATGTGTGCTAACTGAGCCGCCGGACTGCATTTAGAGACACTTAAACTTGAAAGCTGGATTGTTGAAATAAGCACGTGGAGAAATATCTCAAATTTTAAACCTAGCGCTATTATTATAGTAATGTAGTATTATTATTCTAGTAATATAGTGTTATAGTAGTTCAAATAACGAATTCATTAACAATAATTTTGTATTGTTTCAAATTTGAAAGTAATGCGGCCCGTCAACTTTCCATTTTTTCTATATGCGGCCCACTTACCCAGCCGAGTTTGAGACCCCTGCCTTAGATCTTCAAGTAGAATTGTGAACATTTTGGAGACTCATTTTGTATATAGATCGCCTAGTACAAGTGTGTAACTAAGAGCAAATACTATGAGAATAGTTTATATATAAGAATCCAGAAGGTTTTGGAATAATGAAACCCTTACCGCTCTGTAATAATGGTGTACACATAGTTTAATTTGTATTATATATCTTTTCAGAATCTGTTTAATTCTTTTATTGCACACTCCACCCTTACTGTATTCTGAGCTCAATGTGATCCTTTAGGCTACCACGCAACTACTTTACTTCCTGTATTGGTGACCCCCATTTTATATGTACAGTAGTTGCTTGTACATAAGAAATAATGATGCTCCACTATAAAATTAATTTAAAAGAATTATAAGTAGAGCAAGAAAGTTTGCCAATTATGTGCAAAAAGTGTAAATAATGTAATGTAATAATTGCATAAAAAGGAGAGATGGTTTGAATCCGCTATAAATATGAGCAAACTGGATTATACACAGTTCCCTAATATAATATTATTGGAATTATTCTTCACTACTGTGATCAGTCCAATGTATGCTGCACCTGTATTCGGCTGACAGTATCTACAGAGGGGCGGCATGAAATTTGATTTTCCGGTGGCCAAATAGATTTACAATCTGTTTCGCTTTGCCTTGAGAGACACTCTGATAAGACTATTATATGTCTGTGATCTTTCCTACTGTTTACAAATAATACTTGTATAATTAGTTCATTCTGATGTTAGACGAGAATAATTATGCAGATATATAGAGAAATCTGTATGATTTACGTAACAGTGCTTTACTACCAACATTACAGTGGTATGACGCTAGAAAGAGATGCCCTCTCTTCCTCAGGTTAACACTTTCCTCCTCCTTGCTGGTTTCTCCCTCTCTCTTCCTTTACCTGTGCTGCCCTACCTCCTCCCTGCCAAGTCCACAGTGAGAAGGAATTGTACTGAGTGATTGAGCCAATGACTACAGTGATTGACATAGAACTGTTCTTCCTCCTGTAAAAGATGTTCTTCAACAGCTGGAGAAGAGAACTGCAGAAAACACTGCAGCTGTTGCAGAACCACTTTTGGATTCCAAATATGGACAGCATGGGGCTGACCTGCTGTCTATGACCGTTGAATGGTGGGTCATGCTCATACATATATGCATGTACACAAGAGGGCACGCAGAGCTTACAGCTGTGCCCAGCTCCTTAGACCTATGGTATGTCAGACATATGGGTGTGTGTATAACGGGCACCTCTAAATAACCAGTTAACGCAAAATAACTTACATGTACGTCAGGGTGATCTTACAGGCACAGAAACTGTGCAAGTGCGATCACTGCAGAATCAATGTCGGAATTGCCTTTAATCCCCCATGAAATGTGCTAGTATTGTGCAAAAGTATTAAAAAGTAAAAATATCCTATTCATATTTGGTATTACCGTAAATGTAATAAGCCAGAAAATAAAGGTAGTATGCTATCTATGCCACATGGTGCATGACATACGTTTCAGATAGAAAAAAAACAATAGCATAATTACAGGTTTTCCCCCATTCTGCTCCCCCTAAAGAGGAAATAAAATCCCTCATACAGCTACATCGTAGAAAAAATTTAAAAAGTTATGGTTCTCGGAATGAAGTGATTCAAAAACAAAAACACAAAAGCCCTGCGGTCCTTATTGCCAAAATAGGCTCGGTCCTCAAGGCGTTTAACTGGTTCCCGACCGCTGGCTGTGTATTTACGGCCAGTGGTCAGGGTCCTTAAAACCCACGCCATAGACTATTTACGGCGCGGGTTTTAACTTGCTGCCCGAGCGATCGGGCAGCTGAATGTTAGGTCTCCGGCAGTCAGTGACTGCCGGGGACCCTGAGGAGAAGATAGAAGCAGCTTTTGCTACTTCTGTCTTCTCCAATCTCTTTTACACAGCGCTGAATGTGCGCTGTGTATAGGAATAGAGACAGCGGCCACGCCGCTTTCTCTATTGGTCCCGGTGATCATGTGACTGGCAAGCTGGTGCTGGTTCACTGAATTGACAACTGAGTAAAAAGATATCTTTAATAGTAACTAGTTTAAAAACAGGGGTAACACACCACTGTGACATAAGCCCCACCGTGAAAATTTAAAAAATGTATTAAACAAGGAAACACTGAGTTATTATGATACCTATATCTCTGTGTATAAACGATATTTGTAGGAATCAGCATATACCCAGGGCACAACAATAGTACAAGCCCTAATTATAGCATAGGTGTCCGACAATTACGGATCTCCTAACGCTGGGTTTCACACAATATATTGTCCCCAATGCACACATTCCTTAAACATTGAACGACCCTACGCGTTTCAGATACTCATCCTCAGGGGTCCGTATCTTGGTAACTCTGGCCTCATCACCAGCGATATTGGTGTTTCAACAGCGGATATTCCGCTGTGCGTCACGGGAAGATGCACGTATCGATGTCAACGGCATGAGCTGGTGCTGGCTCTTACTAGACCCAGCACAGCCCTATTAGTGACAATAGTCACTATAAGAGGGCTGATTTCCCCTGTAACTGGAAAAAGATGGTGTAAAAGAAAGAAAAAATATATAAACGGTCCCCCAAAGGTCTTTCTGACCTTTGAGGGACAGACCATAGTAATAAAAAAAAATCAAAGTAAAAGTAAAAGTGCAAAAAATATTAATAATAAATACACATAAAATACCCACCCCAAAAAAAAAGTTTCCCCCCCCTGCCAATAATTGTCGTAACGCTAGCCCTGACCCAATTACCCTAATATAGACAAGTAATATATTAAAATTTACGGTAGACAATGACGACCACAAATAAAAGGTCTATTTTAGGTAAAACTATGTTATTACCAGAAAAAAATAGCTAAAAAGTAAAAAACCTTATTTTTTTACTATTATTTTCAAACTTTAAGCCTAAAAATTCTAAAATAGCAAAAAGGATGTGTATAAAAATGATATAAAAAAAAAAAGAAACCTGCATTGTCTATAGAAAAAGCATTGCAAAAATCACGCCGCTAGCCCAACAAATAAAAAAGTTATAGCCATTTAACTAACGCGTGCTAAAAATGGCTAAACGGTGTCTGGTCCTGAAGGCTCAAAATAGCCCGATCCCGAACAGGTTAATTTCTGTATTTTCAGGTAAGTTACGAATACATGTACCACTTTCCTAGGTCATACATGTTCACACAGTTTTTTTTTTGTTTACTCTTTAAAGAATAGATATAAATCTATAAAAAAAAAAAACAACAAGAAGTAGTTGGAACATGTAAAGCATTTAAGAGCATTTAAGAGATGTGGCAGAAAGAGACTATAATATATAGTAGCTCTGGAAGTCAAACAAGTTTTTACATTCAAATAAAAATGTGGCAATGTCGCTCCATGTAAGATATAATGTAAGCCATAGGATAGCTTTGACCTTTTATGAATAGTTCTTCATAACAAAAAAAAAAAATCTCACATCTGTTTCCAATCTCATTACATGTCTTATTTGTATAACCTTATTTTGTAAAGGTTGAATTTTTAAATTAAATGTGAATGTCCAGGTTGCTCTCAGTCACTGCAGTAAGCACAGTTTATTTATTTGATTTTGCTCAACAATACAGTCTTTGCTGCTAAAATGACACTGTCAAGAGCAGCAGCTCACATGTAAATAACATCTTGTGACACAGACAGTATATCTAATTTAGAAGATGGCACATCTCACAACTTAACATGAATTATTTACAATTCTGAATAATATTAACATCCTTTTAGGTTGTATTTTGCAGAAATTCTAAAGTAAAGTAAGGTTGATTGTAATATATTATAATATTGCGTGAATTAACTAACTATATATATATATATATATATATATATATATATATATATATTGTTTTTGTTTTTTATTAGGTGAAGTGCTGTCAATATTTGTAGACCAATCTTCAGGCCCTTGGAGAAATTAATCCAAATAATAGCATGGCTATATTTCCCCTAACCTCATAATGTTCAGGTTCATCAGAACATCTACCGAAGGTGGGTGACATAAGGCCTTGCTACAGTGAAGATGTAATGCACGAAATTTTGCTTTTAAACTTTTCTACTGAAAAGCATCAGGAACTGAGCTGAATGAATAAGATCAAGGGCTTAGATTACTTGGTAAATTGGAATATTGCACAAAAAACATTATTTTAGAAACTACTACTTTATCCCTCCCTTATTTCAATAATCTAAAAATATAAACATATAGTGATATACATACACAGTGAAACCCCTGAGACAACCACATAAACTTGCATTGAAAGTGGTCTTCTATAAGTGTGGTCTTTTCAAAAAAGATGGCTACGCAGTCCCAAGACCAGCAAGCTGCAATGCACTGTGTGTTCGGACACTTTTGTTTTATAGCCAGCATGAACTTTTTCAGCAGTTTGTGCTACTGTAGCTCTTACTGTGGGATTGAACCAGACGGGGCTAGCCTTCGCTCCCCAAGTGTATCAATGAGCCTTGGGCGCCCATGACCCTGACACTGGTTTATCAGTTACCCTTCCTTAGAACCCTTTTGGTAGGTACTAACCATTGCATACTGGGAACACCCCACAAGACCATCTGTTTTGGGAATGATTTGACCAGTCATCTAGCCATCACAACTTGGCCTCTCAAAACGACTCAGATCCTTACACTTACCCAAATTTTCTGCTTCCAACACATTTAAAGGGGTTTTCCAGCCACTAAAAATTGATGGCCTATCCCCAGGATAGGCCATGAATAGATCATCTGCTTTGAAGGGGCTAAAGTGGTTTTAAAGTTATAGATTGTTGGCGTATAAATATTCCATAGACATGCTAAAAAATTATGAAAAAAAAAAGAAAGTTAACGGAAGGTACAAAAATTGGAAATGGAGTGCACTTAGAAACAGATACCTAAATAGTGTCGATGTGGTTGATTTTCATGCAATGAATAAAGCCCTACTTATGAACTCCTATTTACTCTATGTACCCCCATTTCCAATTCTAACCCTATATATTCATGAATATTATATATCATTTTCTTATACATTTGCGAGTAATGTACTTAAAACTACATTTCAATCTACATGTTTGCATGAGTGTCTACGGTTAACAATTCTCAGTACATAGCCTGTCTCTTACTCCTTGCAGTTATGCTCACATTAGACTTTTTTTTTTTGGCTTGACCCCATCCAATTACAACATGCATAAAAATGTATTCTGTTTTTGTTACAGCCATAGCGCAGTCAGTCAATTGCAGTATCTTATTTACAACGGGTTACACTCAAGCAAAATAGGTTCTTATTAAATTGTAAATGGCCACGTTAGTGATAACCAATGACCAAGTTAGTTAGCTCATTTCTCCATCTTTAAAAATGTTGCTGTTGTGAGCTATTCTGAACAATGATGTGCATGACCAACAATATCAACCTGTTAAGGATAGAGCTCTGTGCAAAACACACAATTGTATGTAGATATATATATATATATATATATATATATATATATATATATAAAAAGAAAAACAAGAGAAAATGAATTGTACATTTTGAGGAGAATGTATTAAGACTGGCGTTTCATACACCAGTCCTAATAGTAAACAAGCTGGAGTAAGATGTGTACATGCCTCTTGAAAATGTATCACATCTTTGGCTGTCCGTGTGAAACTGAGTGAAATCAATGCTAATACTGTAGATTTTTCCTATAAATTCACTTGTTCTGGCATAAATTATAGTAACTGCTACAGCCCGTGGGTGGCCCCGACCCTTCTGCTAAGCGCCACTGACTTTTTAGAAAAGTGCAGAGAGCAACAAAACACTGCTCAAAAAAAGGTCCACATTTTTGAGCCATTTGTGACTTTTCTATGTATAGAAAAGTTAAATACATTTCTTCCATAGTTACATTAACATTGAATGCCCTGCTATGACCATACTATTAAATCAGGATCAATTTTGTTCCCGAATACATTTTGTGTGGCTTAAAGAGGCTCTGTCACCAGATTTTGCAGCCCCTATCTGCTATTGCAGCAGATAGGCGCTGCAATGTAGATTACAGTAACGTTTTTATTTTTTTAAAAAGAGCATTTTTGGCCAAGTTACGACCATTTTTGTAGTTATGCAAATGAGGCTTGCAAAAGTCCAAGTGGGCGTGTATTATGTGCGTACATCGGGGCATGTTTACTACTTTTACTAGCTGGGCGTTCTGATGAGAAGTATCATCCACTTCTCTTCAGAACGCCCAGCTTCTGCCAGATGACGCTGTGACGTCACTCACAGGTCCTGCATCGTGTCAGACGAGCGAGGACACATCGGCACCAGAGGCTACAGTTGATTCTGCAGCAGCATCAGCGTTTGCAGGTAAGTAGCTACATGGACTTAAACCATGGGTTAAACACACCCACTTGGACTTTTGCAAGCCTCATTTGCATAACTACAAAAATGGTCATAACTTGGCCAAAAATGTTCGTTTTTTAAAAATAAAAACGTTACTCTTATCTCCATTGCAGCGCCTATCTGCTGCAATAGCAGATAGGGGTTGCAAAATCTGGTGACAGAGCCTCTTTAAGCAGAACCTTTCACCTCCCCATACATGTGCAGCTGAGTCCAGCATATAATGGGCAGGGCTGCACAAACCCTGGGGCACTTTATATTTTTCTCTACCATCCTCCGTTATTTAGATATCGGTGCCGTTATATTTGGCGCCCAATATTTAAATAACCCCCTGAACGGTCAATTGGGCGTGTTCTGGCAAGGGGGCGTGTTACTATGGCTGTGACACTGTGGAAATCAGATATGGACAGTGCTACAGCAAGAGCGAGAATAGAGGAGAGTGTGTGTGCGAGCACGCTCTCACTCTTCAGCTTTTAAGATCAGTCTTCTGCCGAACTGGCAAGGGGGCGTGTCTCTGCTACGGACAGTGCAAGCGCTCCTCAGCTCTTACACTGTCCGTAGCAGTGACACGCCCCCTTGCCAGTTTGGCAAACAAAGTACAAGACTGATCTCTCGCAAGAGCTGAATAGATAAGCGCACATGCGCGCTCTCCTCTCCACAGCTCTTACACTGTCCGTAGAAGTGACACGCCCACTTTCCAGTTCGGCAGAAGACTGATCTTGAAAGCTGAAGAGTGAGAGCGTGCGTGCGCATGCTCTCTCCTCTATCCTCAGCCCCTGCTGTAACACTGTCCATATCTGATTGAACAGTGTCATAGCCATAGTAACATGCCCCCGTGCCAGCACACTCCCCATTGACAGTTCAGGGGGTTATTTAAATATCGGGCGCCAAATAGAACGGCACCGATATCTAAATAACGAAGGAGGGTAGATTTTTTTTTTAAAGTGCCCCAGGGTTTGTGCAGCCCTACCCATTACATGCTGCACATGTATGGGTAGGTGAAAGGCATTTTTTTTATGGTGCACTATGGTTTGAATCCGATCTGAAGGCTGCATACTGTTGTAATTGATGGTCTATTTCTTATGGACAGGAACAGGAAATTATTGAATTGTAAATTGTTATTTATGCCCTTATATTTTCTGTAATGTATCTCTAAAAATGGAGGTACGATTCAAGAACGTTTATTTGATCAATAGGACTGATGTAAGGTCAATTTAGGCAGGCATATCCTTATGACTGATAATCCTAAAATACAAAATTCTATCACCTACACATAAAGCTTGTCCACAGATGATCCCGTTTATTTGACCAATTTGTGTAATTGCTCATCCCAAAATAAAAAGGAACATTTTTAAACTTCGAGAAGATTAAAGAACCAAGATGAGCATTCTCACAATACATAAGAATGTGGTTAACACTAGAGGCCATCCAGAACAGCTTTCTCTCTAATACATTATTTCTTAATTTGATCTGCCTTTAATCAGGTGTGAAGACCTCATCGACTTTGACATCAGGTAAGAAATGTTGCCTCATATATTATGGCTATAATACTTGTTGACCTTAACAGATAGAACGATCAAGCAGACTGTGCATGTCAAACTGCTATGTAAGCTACTGGAAAAACACATTTTCATTTCAAACTATTTGCTAACAGCATGGTGGTACCCTTCTAACCTTATTTGCCACTAGAGCATAATTAGATACACAGGGGTGTGACTCCAATTGAAGGTGTTGGCATTGTAACACTCTGTGAAAATATTAACTATGAGGTTAACTCGGATTTTCTCTTCTTTAATTAAATGCACATGGTACTAATGAGGTAACCCACTGTTCCTTGATAGCACTAATTAGCTAAGAGAAGAGCACACTCTCACACTGCAATTTAAGCCTAAAAATAAGGTTGAAATATGCTAATTGCTAGCAATTTAAGACAGTACAAGTTGAGGAACTAGTCATAATAATGGGAATGGGATGCTTTGCAGCTAGGCAGCTGAAAGTTTAGTTAAATAATAACAAGGCTGCCATTGACAATTTCATCAACATAAAATATATAAATCTTCACTACACAACATATAGTGTACAGAGATACGAAAAGGACAACAATGTGAGATCGCACTCATCTCCTTCTTTCAATTTACTATATTACAGAAATAAATCCTTATAACAAAGTCCAGTTTCACACATGGGAGAATCTTTATGCAAGATTTGCAATTGAGAACCTTATTACTATAAGGTTACAGCATGTGAAATTATTTTTTCTAACAATGCAGGTTGTTCCCCATAGAAATCAATTTGACACAAAAAAAACATCATACCAACAGGATGCTGCAATTAAAAAAAAAAAAAAAAAGAAAGAAATGAAAATGTAAAAGAACTATGGCTTTACACCGCAAAATTTCCATTGAGGTTATATAAAGCATGAAAACTGGATCAAGAAGGCCAAAAAATACACATTGTGCGAATCCAAACTCAGGGTCATTAAAGTTAATATCTGAGAATGTTGGAGTGGAGCCTATACAAAGTACTATCCTAAATAACATTATCGTCACTTCTTTTATTAAAATGTAATTATTAAGGTCTGATGAACAGGATCAGAATACATTTTAAATGTACAGTCATACAGGACTGAATATGAGGCAAGATAGAATATCATTGTGTAAACTGTCTCTCATATCCCAGCTAATTTAATAAATTCTACTCTGCCTGGTAATACCATGTAAGTCTTCTTCAAGTGCATATAATCATTTGACTTGTTCCATTTATCGCAACAGTTATCATCGAACATCTTTGAAACAATGGCTCCACGATGAACTTGTTTACAGATTCTGCCAAATAAAACCCTAAAATTCAAGCAAATCAGACAGTGTGTTAAGATTATATATATATATATATATATATATATATATATATCCCGGGCATCCTTTTCCTATTGCCATGAGACAGATGGGTAAAACAATGAATATCTTGCTGGTCAACTTATGCAAATCCAACCTAAAACGGAATCCAATAGTAGAACTGTCTGCAAATACCATTCCACACTTATTTATTTACTTCTCTTCTCATTTTATGACCAATGGAATAGACCTCTACTCCGCTATTCCAATGCTTATACATCCACCGTTTATGGCTTCAATCAATTGTAATCTATTCGATATTATGCAAAATCATTGTATGTCAACACGTGGACCTGTAGACAACGTGTGATGAGTAGACCTCTTGTAGCTGGATGGACAGCAGTTGAAGTTTCCTCAGGCAAATGTAGTTTTTCACTTATGGTAATACTCAATAAATTATAACATACATTGGAAAGTCTTATACTCAACCCTCAAGAACTAATTTAAAATTGCTACAGATTATTATGAGCAATCCATTAAAAGTTTTACATGAAATAGCTATGTATTTGGATAGTTCTGTAATCTCTTCCTGATGGAGCATTCTAGAGTCAAAGGTCACAATTTAGTAACCCACATTCTGACTATTCAGACTCACTATACCTTTGACAAATCTAAAAAGACCCATTATACTGTAAATTTTCTATGCCACATTTTACTTTCTAGTGGTAAATGTGCATGGCTTGAAGCACTGAACAATGTCAGGAATCTCAAATCCAGCTGTAAGTGTTTCAGTAATGTTTGGAAATAATTACAGCATTGCCTACTTGAAAATTAAACAACACATCATCAAATGTTTTAAAGAGTCAATTATCAACTAAAGTATATGTAAAACAAGATAATCAAGACTGGAGTAAACAGGAACACATGCTCATAGTGAAATTTTACTGACAGAGCTAAAAAAAAGATTTTTTTTCAAAGTAATCTAATCTTTTAGCATACTATGCTACAGACTCCAATTTAGCAATTGTGATAAAATAGATATTTGCATAATCTATATTTTTCAGCTGTTCTTAATTTAAAACAGCTGCAATGTAATTAGCATACCGTGTACCAGTTGCAAATTGCACTTATGTTTAGCAAATTGATAATTTATTAACTTCTGTTTAACTAACATCTTAATTACACAATGTTTATATAAGAAAGAGGTCTTATTTATTTTTAATGTTCACAATGGTCATGCTAAATCTATATATATTTCTTCACTAGCGCCAACACCATAGACAAAATAAGTCCAGATAATAGATTAATAAAATCCAATGACTTTGCAATCGGTCTATATCTTTGAGCCGTACTAGCATAGAAACATTCTAAGGCCTCATGCACACAAGCATAATATTGCTCTGTACAACCTCTGAGTTGTATGGAGCCATAATATGGTATCAATAAACCTCTACAAGACTCCTACTACACCTCTGTATGCCTTTGTATGAATTGGATAGAAAAAAAATCACGGCATGTTTCATTGGATGCCATATTACGAAGCTTTTCTCTCACAGAAGCATTGCTGTATAAAGTACCATATGGTGGAAAACAGATGCGGAGGGTCCGTGTGCCTCCAGACAGACTCCTTGCACATGATCTGCAGTGTGCATGAGGCCTAAAGCCATATAGTCACACTAGTTTGATTCTGTTATATTGTATAAGTAACGATCTATACAGTTCCTGGCCCACTTAGTAGTAAGACCATTATAGCAATATAAATTTCGATTGAACAAAAACTTCACACCGCTGTATCTTGGCCTGCAAATGTATTTTGTAAATAAGGAATGGATGCAACAAATGAATATGTAGATTTAGATTGTAAGCTCTCATGGGTAGGGACCTCTCTCCTTTTGTCTTATTGTTTGTTCATTTTCTTTGATTATCTGTCGTCATTTTACTATTGTGTTACTTTCCGAATTGTAAAGCCCTGCCAAATATGTTGGCACTACATAAAAATTATTTTTAGAAGTGACCTCGGATGGTAAAGTCTGTTACATTAAAGTGTCTAGTAGGATAGCCATTTTGAATATGATGTCAGAGGCTAAAAAGCTATATTCAGGTCTTTCAACTTCTCACCTATAAGATTGCACTAGCAGCTAAAAGTAACTAGTGTGATCTAAGCAGTAGTGATGGTGACAGAAGTTGCCATGATTTTTAGATTTTCACTTCACCCAGGTGGCAATTTGGGGTAAGAGGTAGTGTAAGACTGTGCTGACTTCTAAAATTAAACTTTGGCACAGTTTAAGTGAATGGAGCTGGTGTGCATAGCTGGTGACATAACTTACCACATACTGCTCAGATACTCCATTCTGAAGCAACAGCTGGAAGTTAAGCCATGTGGCATGAAGGCAGGCTGATTAAGAAATATAAATAAGTAACCTCACCAATCAATTATACTATAAAAGGGGCCCAGAATGACTGTTCAGTAAGGAGACTCATGGGCAAGTTTAGGGGGGTTTCCTAGTACACAGGAACCCCCTGCTAAACAGTTTGGGAGAAAACATTGAGGTAAATATTATTTTTTTTAGCTGTTAAACAACCCTAGATATTAGATATTAACCCATAAACATTCTAGACCACTATGGATAAAGGATATCAATATTAATCCTGTAGTCACTCTACACCATCATGTATACTAAATGTTAACCATTAAGACACTCTAGACCCCCAAGAGATATTACAAAAATACTAACTACTAGGGGTTGTCTGGGCATGGGTGGTTTTCGTACTGATGACCTATCCACCGGATAAGTCATCAGTTTATGATCGGTGAGGGTTCAACACCCGCACTGATCAGTTATTCCAGTGTCTGAGGCAGCTGGAAGATATGCAGTGGTTGCTGCCGGAAGCAGAGGGCTCCGACCACTGTATAGCAGCCATGCTGCAACACTGCAGCTCTGCTCCTATTGAAGTGAATAGGAGCAGAGCTGCAGTACGGCCCCCATACAGTGGTCGGAGTCACCTGCTTCCGTCACAGACCGCTGCAAAATGCCTGGCTGCCTCAGACCCCATAACGATCAGCTGTTCCGGTGCCAGAGTGACCCCCACCGATCATGTGATGATGACCTATCCTGTGGATAGGTCATCAGTATTGAAAACCATCCCATGCCTAGACAACCCCTTTAACTACCCCCTGCAAAAATGTGTGATGTACTATATGTAGAAAGTTGGGAAAGTTAGTATAATTGGGGGTGTATGGGGAAGGAGGGCAAATTTGCAAGGTCTTTTATGCCAACACACTTTAAAGCCCCTTTAAAAATCCTGCATTTGCCGGAGACTGGTCGGTCGCTTTAACGCACAAAAGTTGATGCAATTCACTCCAATCAGTCGGAATTCAGTATTAGTTTTTATATGGTTAGAAAACACATGCAAATACAAAGAGCATGTAGAGACCATCTACTGTATATTGCAAACACATGATACCCACGAGGAGTAAAGTAATTTCTAGCAAAATGCAGCCAACAATTACTGACATGTTGCACCAGCAATAATCAGCAGCCGGTGCCGAGCAGAATTGGATGTTGCCTAGAGTTTATGCATGGTGATCTTTTATCAATTGCACAAGTACTGTATGAAAAGTTGCATGTTATTATGTGACTTAGAATATGGGTTATAACTGTAAGCTTTCAGATTCCATTCCAGTTTTTCCGCAGCAACATTGTATTGTTTGTTTCTGTGTAATGAGTGAAAAGACCCACACTACACAGCAGTTGTGTTTAAAACATTACTCGTCATTAAAAGGGAACTCACAAATGCTTTGTTACTTATAGATAACCTGTACAAGAATGTTTGGCCTCTAGCAATGCTTTCTACCTTGAGAAGACAAAAAAGATTTTAGATTACTGTGAAAATTCTTGTTATATAACAAGAAGCAAGAGACAACTAAAGATCTCTCATTTCAAAATGCTCCCGGCTTTTTTTTTTTTTACTCACTTTTGTATCTACACCACCACAATAAAAATATTCAATAAGAGGTAAAAGTGAAAAGAATTACAGGAAAACTTGCTGTTCACCCACCTCAGATGTAGTATACTCTGATCCTATTATCTATTCAATTAGAAAATGAATTGTTATGTAAATAACATGGCTATGCATTGACTGTACATTGTTTTCCTTCATTCATGTCTTCAAAAACAAGATTTTAATCCAGATCGGATGTGTGTGGCAAGAGGGTTTCTTCAGTCCCTACACATTTACAGAATAAAAATAAAATGATCTATAGCACACAGTGGCACAGATAAGGGAGATTGGAGTTACTTCTGGGCAATGGTACCTGGGTGAGCCAAAAGCACCCCTGACACATAAGAGAGCAGATGGCTTATGATGATTGGGGGTCTCTTGTACAGATTTTGCTTTAAGGCCCAGGAGCTTCAACCTCATCCTTTGGGTGTATATTATAGTTATATAGAGATTACATTAGACTAAAGTCACAAATTGATAAGCACCGGATAGGGTCACTTTTATCTGCTGAGCCTTGAGTGAAACATAATTTCTTAAAGATATGTCAGAAAAGAAGTAATGATATAGCAGAATCTACTAAATTAAAACATCATTGCTACCTTAAATTAGGCAATAGCATTATCAGTAATTGATAGATCGTGCTTGACAGACTTGTTCTTCTTATGGGGTAGGGGATTTAGTATGAAGGAGGGAAAATACCCTGAGCTGCTACTTTAAGCAGAATACAATAGCCTGAATTCGCTAAATGGATTGAGCAAAAAGGCTACAGCACATTTTAACGGGGGCTTTAAAACCCTGTAAACGCAATTCGAGAATATGTACTAATACTGGGGAACTGCTAAATGGTACTTCAGTACGGAATTTTAGTGTTGCATGCATCGTACTCCACAATGGGGTGCACACTGATGGCATAATGGCAGGCAGCTATTGGGATACACAAGGTTGTACTTGGCATATCTCAATAGAAAATCTTTAATAAATAAGTCACTCAGTATGCGACATGTAAGCCACACTTCCTTTTTCTACTACTTACAGAAAATTCGGGAAAAACGAACAGAGAAACATAAGGATTTTGGCAGGAAATTTGGAAGGTACGCATATATTTGGAAAGTGCAACAATACGGTTACAAAATGCACACTTATATAAAAAACTAAATTTTATAATACCGGCCAGGGGGTATTTGTTTAATTATGTTTTCTATCATGTTATTTTCTGCATCAACATAAAAATTATATATATATATATATATATGTTTGATGTATTATTAAGTGTGTTTAGTATGTCGCATAAATAGCCAGAATTATGAAAGAAAAAAAAGGTACATATTGTATATTACCCTAACTACAAACAAAATTTATATTAAAATAGAATGATCATTAATTTTTACAAGGCGTTTCCTCCCTCAGTCTTTATCTTGACCAAAGGGATTTCAAGAACTGCAAAGCAATATGCTGCAGGCCTGGTTTCTTTTTATTTTAGGTATTATTTTAAACTTAAAAACTACATTAAAACCATTGAATGGAAAAGAAATCCAATCCAGTTTATTTTATTCAAAGATCATCTTTAGTATGTTCTTTGTCTTCAAAGGTGAAATATATTAGAAAAAGGATACTCTATTTTCGGCTAATTTAAATTGGACTGAATCAGATCGGACAGCAGATTCGATCGAATCGGACCCTGAAACAAATTTTTGAATATTCGCTCCTCTAAATGAGAGTACTTGACAAGAACCAGGACCCATTGGCTCTCTAAACTGGCTTTTTATGACATTTCTGAATTATATTAAAGCCCCCTTAAAGGAGTTTTCCCATCCCAGACATTTATGGCATATCCACAGGATATGCCATAAATTACCAATAGGTGCGGGTCCCATGCATTGGACTTCAATGGCATATCCTGTGGATATGTCATTTATGTCCAAGATGGGAAAACCTTTTTGTGCAACTGTTGAAGTTGGCAAAAAAAAACAAAACTATTCCCTTCGTTCTCTTTTTCAACACTTTTATAGACAGAGCTGGTGTAATATAAATGTTAGACACAGGTCTTATTTCGCAGTCTGCATCAGAAGACAAGCAGCAGCCTAGTTGTAGCGTTATTTCTGTCACTATAATGCCTCCTGATGTACAGTTCTCAAGAAAAATTATCAAAAGAAAATGTACAATATCTTACTTGAAACTTATTGTGCCAGGATTAGTTTGCATTGGTGATGTGGTAATGGGTACTCAAGTCACAAGTGGAATGTGATCACTGAACATTCATAATCAACATTATTCTGTACAATGGCTTAGAGGACATGAAGTGCTGGGCAAAGCGGTTCAATCTACATATATGAGAGAGACAAAAGAATACATGCATACGTGCATTAGGATTTTTTCCCCGGGAATGTATACAATAAAAAAAGAATACATTAAGTCAGTGAAGCAATAGGTTTTGTTTAATCACATGTTAATATGGTTACTACCATATGCTTAATAAATGAATCATGGCCTGCCTTACAGTTTACTATATGACCTTGGTAAATTAAACAATACATCTGCACATATTTTTATGCATTGATTGCTTCTCTTTCATTTATCCTTCACCCTTAAAAAAAACAATGAGTTAATAAATGCAAATTAAAATTCAGGGAATTTTTTATTTAAAATTTTTAAAGTATTAGCACAAACCTATTATTTTATGTGTAAAACACTTTGTTCTGCGTTAAAGAAATCATTAAATGCACGCAGACTTATCTAGGTTATTAGCTAAGAACAAAGAAAATCAAAATCACAATGGAGAGCTTATGTTGTGTTCAGAGATACTGTTACATTAACAAACAATATGTATTATAGTGTGTCTACGATTTTATAGATTAAAGAACAGCTGTTTGTTACAGCCTCCGAAAACTAAAACGAATAGCTTTGAGGAGTAGAAGGAAGATGCCACTCATTAAACATGTAAAAACCATTTATAACAACTTTATTTATGTATTCAGCTTATTTATTAAGAACTGTATTAACTGCACATGAGCTTATTAGGTTATAAGGCTAATTACCACAGCAGCCTTCAGACAACCGCCACATATTAGCCAAAACAAGATTGTTGCCACTACAGGTGACCACTACAGCCACATACACCTAGGAGTATTCACCAACCAACAAACAAAAATTAAAATGCATCCAATCCCATAAACATGGATTTTCACACAACCAGTAATTTATCCTATGAAGCCATCATAAATCAGAAGCAAAATGTGTGATTTACCTGTCAAATCAGTTGCACATATGAACATTATTCCATATCAAAGTGTATTTCACCCAGCATAGTTTCCAAAGGAGTATAGCTTTCTTGAGAATTACCATCTTGGTTGGTATTTGGGGCAATGCAATCTTGGACAGTGCCGAAGTGATCACATGACCATAGTCAAAGACTAATCTCAATTTGTTCCCAAATTTCAAATAAATCTTTAATTGCAAATTCAAACAGAGTGCTCGAGTTTATCTTCACAGCATGGACAGGGTGGGCACTCTACCTACAGCACCTGGAAAATCTGCAAAGTGCCACAGATTATATTCAAACTATGACCACAGTCAAAGGCAGTAGAAAATACTTCCTATTTATGTATTGAACTAATTATCAATTACATCCAAATTTTTTTATTTCCTACAGCTGTTGTATTACCGGATTCCAAAATTGAAGCTCTAGAACTGACCAGGTTTTTAGAAGAGGCCATTGCAAGGCCTTTGCAAGGCATTAAGGATGCTCTTACACGGCCCAACATGGGCCATGTAAACGAGTGCCTATCAACGAGACAGCTAGTCGATCAGCACTCGTTTGCTCCTTTCATAAGGAGCCATGTATGGAGACGAGCGCTCAATACTACGAACGCTCGTCCCCATACATTTCTATCATGTCAGCAGCATGTCTCCCTGTTTACACAGGAAGATGTTCTGCTGCATAAACGATACAATCAGCCGATGAACGAGTGTTTGCTTGTGCATCGGCTTATTATTGCCTTGTTTACACAGGTTAATGATTGGGAACGAGCGTTCTGTGAATGCTCGTTTGCCTGATAATTGGCCCATGTAAGAGGGCCTTGAGGCATTAGTTTGGCGCTATTCAAATAATAAAAATAGCTAAATATATGACGTAATTTACAATGAATACACAACTACATCAAGAATACACGGTCACTTTGATTTTTTAATGCATCGTAGCAAGACTTGTTTCCAATTATGCTGAACATGTATATACAAAATGGGGTATTATCTATTTTTAATGACACAAATAACATAGTTGAATGCATTCAATAACGTACCACTGTATGATAAATTAATACATTACTAATACATTTATGCTAATATTTCTACAAGGAAGTCAAATTACTAGTACAATAGGTGGCCTAAGTTATCACAGACGAGGTCTACCTCTATGAGAAAGTATTACTGTGACAGGATATAGTTGAAAAGTGTACTACATAGCAAATATTCATTTACAGAATAATACATATACATTTATATTTAAATATTCATTAATTCAGAAACGATATAAAGTAAATTAACATATTGATAAAAGTTTTGTAAAATATAAAGGTGATCTATATGGGCTGGAAATCTTTGGTTGATGAATAAAGCTAGGCTGAAGTGTGTATGTATATACATACACGTGTGTATATATATATATATACACACACACACACACACACACACACACACACACACACACACACGTATATGTATATATATATATACATACATACATATACACACACACACGTCATTCTCAATTAATTAGATCATCAAAAAGTTAATTTATTTCAGTAATTCAAATCAAAAAGTGAAACTCCTATATTATATAGATTCATTACACACAGAGTGATCTATATCCAGCATTTTTCCTTTTAAGGTTGATGATTATAACAGTTAATGAAAACCCAAAATTTCGTGTCTCAGAAAATGTGAATATTATATAAGCCGCATTTCAAAAATGATTTTTAATTACCAAAATGTAGGCCTACTGAAAAGTATGTACAGTACATCATATGCACTCAATACTTGGTTGGGGCTCCGACTCTACATGAATTACTGCATCAATGCGGTGTGGCATGGAGGCGATCAGCCTGTGGCACTGCTGAGGTGTTATGGAAGCCCAGGTTGCTTTGATAGCGGCCTTCAGCTCGTCTGTATTGTTGGGTCTGGTGTCTCATCTTCCTCTTGACAATACCCCATAGATTCTCTATGGGGTTTAGGTCAGGCAAGTTTGCTGTCCAATCAAGCACAGTGATACTGTGGTTAATAAACCAGGTATTGGTACCTTTGGCAGTGTGGGCAGGTGCCAAGTCCTGCTGGAACATGAAATCAGCATCTCCATAAAGCTTGTCAGCAGAAGGAAGCATGAAGTGCTCGAAAATGTCATGATAGACGGCTGTGTAGACTTTGGACTTGATATAACACAGTGAACCAACACCAGCAGATGACACGGCTCCCCAAACCATCACTGACTCTGGAAACTTCACACTGGACCGCAAGCAACTTGGATTGATGCCTCTCCACTCTTCCTCCAGACTCTGGGACCTTGATTTCCAAACGAAACGCAAAATTTACTTTCATCTGAAAACTGGACCAAAATTGTTTCTCGGTGGTCCAAAGTCCTCTGTGTTATATCATGTCCAGAGAAAACGCACTGTGTTTGATTGGCCAGCAAACTCGCCTGACCTAAACCCCATAGAGAATCTATGGGGTATTGTCAAGAGGAAGATGAGAGACACCAGACCCAACAATGCAGACGAGCTGAAGGCCGCTATCAAAGCAACTTGGGCTTCCATAACACCTCAGCAGTGCCACAGGCTGATCGCCTCCATGCCACGCCACATTGTAATTCATGCAAAAGGAGCAGCGGCCAAGCATTGAGTGCATATACTGTACATACTTTTCAGTAGGACAACATTTCGGTATTAAAAATAATTTTTGGAATTGGGCTTATAAAACATTCTAATTTTCTAAGACACTAAATTTTGGGTTCATTAACGGTTAGCCATAATCATCAACATTAAAATAAAAAAAATGCTGGAGATAGATCATAGATCACTCTGTGTGTAATGAATCTATATAATATATGAGTTTCACTTTTTTAATCGAATGACTAATAAACTAGCTTCTGATGATATTCTAATTCATCGAGAAGGACTAATATATATATATATATATATATATATATAAAAAATCAGATATGTAACTTGAAGCCTCTGGACCCCATATTAGTCAATTACATCTTAACCCCTTCCCGACATTTGATGTACCCATACGCCAAAGTCGGGTAGGGGAAGTATGGAAAGGGCTCACGGAGTGAACCCGCTCCATATGATGCCGATGTCGGCTGTATGTTACAAGCGCAATCCCACTCGTTTAACGCCGCGCTCAATAGCAACCGCAGCATTTAAATCGATAGGAAGAGGGGGTGACCCCCCTCTAACAGCTCATTGCACCCCCCGCAACGCAATCGCGGGTGGAGCGATGGTTGCTATGGCTGACTGGGGGCCTAATGAAGGCTTAATAGAAGTCTGTCAGAATCAGGTACATTAGTATTGCAGTATATCGTGCAAGCGATTTAACGATCACTAGTTGAAGTCCCCTAGGTGGACTAATAAAAAAAGTAAAAATGAGTCAAATAAAGTTGATCAAAAAAGTGATCGAAACGTCGCATGTATCCCAAAATGGTATCATTAAAAACTACAGCTTATCCCGCAAAAAATAAGCCCTCATACCACTTAATCGACGGAAAAATAAAAAAGTTATGGCTCTCGGAATTTGGCGACACAAAATAAAATTTTATTTTTTACACTTAGGTTTTTACTTGTAAAAGTAGTAAAATATAGAAAAAACTATATATATTTGGTATCGTCGTAATCGTATCGACCCACAGAATAAAGTTAACATCTTGTTTTAATTGCACTGTGAATTCCGTAAAAACGGCGCACAAAAAGCAATGGAGGAATCACGTTTTTTTTCATTTTCTACCCCACAAATATTTTTTTGCCCGTTTCCTTGTACATTATATGGCACAATAAAGCCCTCATAGGACTATATCGACGGAAAAATAAAAAACGTATTGCTTTTGGAAGGTGGGGGAGGAAAAAACTAAAATAAAAATCTGGAAACGGGCTGCAGCGGGAAGGGGTTAAATAGCAAATTGCTACCAACATGTAATTTGCGGAAACATCCCAATTGACTGTGGAAGTGATTCAAATTTACAGCATGCATGGATTCAGTTAACCCATTACAAACTAATTTATTAATCTGGATTCCTTTTTGCAGCCTATTAAGACAATCTTTACCCTGGAGCCCATGCGTTCCATCAACAGCCCACATATAACCTGCTGGTAAATTGTAATAGTGTTTAAATGTAAGGCAGTCTATTTGAGTATGCTTGATTTGCTTTGACAGAAAGCATTAAGTTACGGATTTTAATATTTTGTGGTTGAAGTTAAAATGCTCCGCCCATAAAGAAAAAAATAAAAACTTGAGATGGGAAAGGTTCACGGTAAGTGTGGTGGATATAGAGTGCCATGAGAAGCGGATTCAAACATAAGCCCCGCCCTTAAATACTCTTGTCACATCTTCTAAACCACTTCTGGTCATATTCTCAAGACAACACTGATAACATTAATAGAAATGCCCAACACCGCATGGTAGAAGGCTTTCTGGGCACCATGAACACTATTACTTATATACATTTTTGTTTGGCACTCCAATATGTAATCTAAGGCTAAAGTTCATACTTGCATTGTATAATCAGTTACTATGATCCGTTTTTAGATCAGAACAAGGATAAAAATGGATCCGTTAAAAAACCCATTGAAATCCATGGTATTTTTAATTGCATCCATCAGCATCCGTTTAGTTTGTTTTTGTGAAGAAGATAATAGAGAAGAATTCAGGACTTTTTCTTTGTTAAAAAAAAAAACTGATGTCCAACCGATGGGTTATTTTGATCATTGGTTTCAATGCAAGGCTTCGTTCACATCTGCGTCGGGACTGCGTTCATGGATTCCGTCTGAGCTTTCCGTCAGGGGAACCCATGAATGGAATCCAAACTGAAACAAACGGAAACCGTAGTGGAATGAATAGCGCAGTCTACGGTATTGATTCCATTAAAACAACGGAACCCTTACATAACGGAAACAACTTGCATCTGATCCATCACCATTGAAATCAACTGTGATACAAACTGAAGCCTATGGTTTCCGTTTGTTTCAATTTAGATTCCGTTCATGGGTTCCCCTGACGGAAAGTTTAGACTGAATCCATGAACGGAGTCCCGACGCAGATGTGAACAAAGCCTAAAACAGATACAAACGGATTGCAACGAGTTTGCATCCGTTATTTTTATTTCAATGGGATATTTAACTGATACGTTTTTATCCTTATACTGATCTAAAAACGGATCAGAGTAATGGATTATACAACGCAAGTGTGAACTTGGCCTAAGAAAGAGGGGAAAAATAAAAACTTCTATATAGAGGCATGTATTTAACAGCAACAGAACTTTAAAAAAAAAAAAAATATATATATATATATATATACATATATATATATATATATATATATATATATTGTATATATTTTACACAAAAGAAACCAAAAAATGAAATTCATGGAAAAATCATGTTATACATAACATATGTAGTTTTGCTTTTTCGCATTTAGTGCACATTATTTCTACTCAAAAATATCTTTCAGGGATAATAAATTAAACATTCAAAGTTCAATTTGTGCTAGTGCATGGAGTATTCTCCACTTCTGAGAGGGGGAAACCAGGTACACTTGTCTGACAGCATTTTTATGGTATCCTTCGGGAGACAGTTCCTCACTTACTCTCTGTATTATTTAAAACTAAAGTTATGGATTAAGATGTTGCCACAAGCCAATTGAGTATACAGGAATGACTACTCAGCTGCAGGTAAAAGAATGAAATGTTAGAAACAAGGGGAAACTACTTTTGAAAAGCACAAATAATGTTGTATCCCAAACAATATACAGATATCTGCCTTGAGGAATCATGTCTCGATTCTTTGTACAACTTCTATGCCTTCAAGAACTTTTTGAAGACGCTTTCTTTTTAAAAAGACTTTCTACAGCAGAATCAAAGTTAGCAATGGTACAAGTTGTCCAAAGTGAAATTTATGTTATAAGTAGCATATCGATATTTTCACTGGTCTTCTACAATGCAATTCGAAATAAACCAGTAGAAGTGTTATTTATTGACCATTATTACGTTTGAAAACAGTGTAATACCAGTCACGTTCTATCATTGTATGCATTATATTACACCATGTCCTTCATTAGAACATACTGTACCTGCAGTGGTCTTTGTTTTTCGCTGCTCTTTGGAGACTTCAATCCACTCGTTTGCTGTTGTAAAAGAAGCTGTCTTGCTGCTTGGAGAGCCTGGGCACAAACAATAGATAAAAAGAAATGAAGGCCTTGTTGGTTATTTAATAGACAGAACGTTTATACGTCAACAATAATTAATTGCAATGACAAAATCTATACAAACCTATTACTAACACTTCATGTACAAATATGATGTTTGAATTTTTCCTGCACATTAGAAACATTAGGCCCTTTTCACACAGTTTTTTGCAGGCGGAAAAATCCACCTCAAAATTTCTTTAGGAATTTTGACCTGGCGGCAGAAAACTCGCCGTGTTTTTTTGCTGTTGCCATTGAGCGCCACGGGTAAAAAACACATTGAAAACCAATTTTGATGTCAATGGGAGGTCAGAGATGGAAACGCCTGAAAAATGAGCAGGATGCTTTTTTCCGGCGAGCGTTTTTTTCCATTCGCGGGAAAAAAATGCCTCCGCCTCCCATTGAAATGAATGGGTTGCATGTTCTGACTTTCTTGGTGCCGTTTCCACGTCAAAAACCTCCATGTGAATTAGGCCTTTGAATACAACATATATTCTAACTGTATTACAATAGAATACATCTATTTTCTACTCACAAAAAAAATAATAGAGAAGTTAAAATTCTACTTCTCGGTCAGCATAAAGTGTGCAGTATATGTAGGAAGATTGAGTCAGGGCGAGTACTTGAGGGCACTGCAGTAATCTACCTCAATATATATATATATATACACACACACACACACACACACACACATACATACATACATACATATAACTATTAAATATATATATATATATATATATATATAGATATACACACACACACACATATAACTATTATATATATATATATTATTTTACTAGAGTACCTCAAAATGTTTAGACTAAACCTCATCACTGTGTAGCTGGAGCTAACAAAACAGTCCAAAAGTAAAGTGAGCCCTTACTGTGACCTATAGTATGTCACCATCATAATTTATCTGGTAATATATGATATACGGTAATATTTGCACTTTGCTCATTAAGTATTAATCTAAAAACGTTTAGGAGATATGACTGACAGTTGTGCACTTTCACAGCTGAAATTCCACTGCAACATAAAAAAAATTATAAAAAAAAAAAAAAAAGATTCCGTCAGAATAAATCCCCTGACCACCTTAACGTCTGTTTTAAAGGGGTTAAAAAAATATATATATTATTTTTCACATTTTTGTGCATATTCTCCGCTATAGGAGGTGATGGACAAAATAAGGCTCTGTTCACATCTGCGTCATGGTTCCTGTTTACAACACGTTTTCACTATACGTGGGCTTCAGCAGCACCAGACAAACCCCACTCTGACTGACAATGAGGCCCTTCGGGTGCTGTTGTGGTATGCTTCATTTTGACTGGAAAAATAGTGCTGCATGGAGCAATATTCTTACCATCATGTATGAAAGAATCGGTGACTGACGCAGATATGAACAAAGCCGTCCTAGGGGGCACATGTACTGTACATTGGAAAGAATACGCCTACATCATACGTAGAGATGTGTCAACTTTCCACATAGTGTTGTTACAATCAGACTAAATTCTGCAGATACTGGGGCAGATTAACTATTCAGAATGTAGCAGAATTCTGGCTCAAATTGGGCCAAAGTTTTGGCATACATTGTTTGCGCCAAATTTATTAACCGTTTTAGAGTTGTTGTTTTTACATGCTCGTCAAGGGGGTGTGGATTAGTGGGAAAGGCACATGGTATAATGGAAAGAGGCATGCCTTAAAATGCAACACTGTGCACCAAACATGTCAAAATGTTGCCATAACAAAACTGGCTAAAAACGAAGCCAATTAATAAATGATGTAAGCAAAAAAGTGAAAAAAGTGTCTAGAATGTTTAGCTAGATGTGCCAAATTTATCATACACCTTGCGACACATTGATAAACGTGGCACATCTTCTGACTGCCTTGTCTAAGTTTATGATATCTTAAATAGAGACATTATTTGTAAATCTGCCCCACTGGCTCTGGAGTAGGATTTCTGCTTAAAGAGGCTCTGTCACCAGATTTTGCAACCCCTATCTGCTATTGCAGCAGATCGGCGCTGCAATGTAGATTACAGTAACGTTTTTATTTTTAAAAAACGAGCATTTTTTGCCAAGTTATGACCATTTTTGTATTTATGTAAAAGAGGCTTGCAAAAGTACAACTGGGCGTGTTTAAAGTAAAAGTCCAAGTGGGCGTGTATTATGTGCGTACATCGGGCCTCATGCACACGACCGTATTTTTTCCCACCCGTAAATACTGGCGTAAATACGGGTCCGGTGTCACACGTATTCGACCCGTTTTGCACCAGTTTTTACGAACCCGTGCCCGTAAATATGGGTCCGGTGTCACCCGTATTCCACCCGTATTTACGGGCATGTTTTTGGCGGCAAAGTAGCACTGCACTAATCGGCAGCCCCTTCTCTCTATCAGTGCAGGATAGAGAGAAGGGACAGCCCTTTCTGTAATAAAAGTTAAAGAAATTCATACTTACCCGGCCGTTGTCTTGGTGACGCGTCCCTCTCTTCACATCCAGCCCGACATCCCTGGATGACGCGGCAGTCCATGTGACAGCTGCAGCCTGTGATTGACCTGTGATTGGCTGCAGCGGTCACATGGCCTGAAACGTCATCCAGGACGTCGGGCCGGATGTCGAGAGGGACGCGTCACCAAGGCAACGGGCGGGAGACCGGACTGGAGGAAGCAGGAAGTTCTCGGTAAGTATGAACGTCTTTTATTTTTATTTTTTACAGGTTTATACTGATCGGTAGTCACTGTCCAGGGTGCTGAAAGAGTTACTGCCGATCAGTTAACTCTTTCAGCTCCCTGGACAGTGACTATTTACTGACGTCGCTTAGCAACGCTGCCGTAATGACGGGTGCACACATGTAGCCACCCGTCATTACGAGAGCTCCATAGACTTCTATGGACTGTCCGTGCCGTTATTACGGCCTGAAATAGGACATGTTCTATCTTTTTCAACGGCACGGGCACCTTCCCGTGAGAAAACGGGAAGGCACCCGTCGCCAATAGAAGTCTATGAGCCCGTTATTACGGTCGTGTGCATGAGGCCTTAGACGATTAAAACCACTTGAAACTTGTGGTATTTTTTTTACATGCAGGAAAAAAAAATAGTGTGGAGAAGACATTCTCTGTGAAGCATTAAAGACCCTTTACCTACAATGAACTAGCAATTACTTCAGTACATAATCACGAATACAATATGATGGACATGTCTGTCAGATAGTCAGTCAACTGCAGAGGGCAAGGAGAGTAGAAATGGGGTAATTTATGCCTATGGATGCTCGGACATGCCCTCAGAGCAGCCATTATATACATTTTTGCATTTCGACTTTATAAATTTAAACAAAAAAGATGTTATTCACTGGACCCTGAGAGGTCATAGGTTCTTAGAAACATTTTGGAATTTGAATTTGCAAATATTTCAGAAAATATATTTCATAGTACTGTAAAACCTAGATTTCAGTTCCAGTGTAAAAGCTATACAAACGCATAAAGAATAAATGAAGGCTAGAACTAGCATCCCTTCACAATCAAGTTGAGCTATAGAAAACTGCATAGGCAACCACAACAATTCAGGACTATACTGGTCAAAAAGAACTCTAGTCATCATGTAGAACGGACTGATATTACCCCAACAGGATACCAATGGTCATAGCTCTCCAAAATTATACAACGGAAATGGTTTTATTTTAGTTATTCCCCATGGTGCTATTCCCCATGGTGCGTTATTTACAGGTATCACTAGGCACAGCATACAGTTGCAAGAGAACCCTCTGGAATTATCTGTATTGCTGCATTGATTACTAATAAAATCATATTCAAACACGAGCAATTAAACTATTAAGGCCTAATTCACACGAGCGTGTCCATTTTGCGCACGTAAAAAATGCAGCGTTTTACCTGCGTTGCAGTTCCAGGTGGCATCTGTGTACGGTGCGCGTCTGCGTTTTTACGCGCGTATGTCATGCGTTTTTTCTCTTCTTTTCTTTAGCAACTGGTGTGTGAAAAACAGACATCCGCACAAGAATAGGACAAGTAGGGAATTTAACGCAGCGGACACACGTTGCGTGAAAAGCACAATGTCTGAATGGCCCCATTGAAATGCATAGGTCCGTGTGACGTCCGTTGTTTTAACGCACGTAACACGGATGAGAAACACGCTCATGTGAATAAGGCCTAACACATACAGTTGAACTGTTCTGGTCTTTTATTGAGCACATTGAGTAAATATCCACACTGCAAGGAGAAAAAGTAAGTGAACCTCTGTGTTAACACAAAAAGAGCCAATTGGCAAAAGGTGTTTAAATTAAGGAGATGTAATTGGAAGTTTGGGTTTCTCAGGTGCTTTGTCAATGAAGAAAAGGTACACAAAGCCTGGTTACTGACAAATCTGTTCTTCTAAAAAAAAGGTTTGGTTACTGTGAAATAAGCTTCAAGGCAAATAACCTTCAGAAAAATGTGTTATAGAGACGCATGGAGCTGGTAAAGACTACAAAAACATTACTAAAGACCTGGGTGTACATGAATCCATGGTTAGACAAACGGTCTACAAATGGAGAAAGTTCAGGACTGTTGCTTCTCTCTCCAAGACAGGGTGTTTTGTTAAGATCACTTCAAGAGAAATTGTTATTACAGTATATTACTTTCTGACAAAGTGGTAGTTTTTAGTCTGGAGTAAACAGTAGTACTGTTTTGAAAATTGTGGAGCCCATTTATCAGTAATCAGCAAAAAACAAAATAAAATGCACCAAAAAAGTGGCAAAACATACATTAGAAAAATGGTGCAAAGGAGTGCCCCATATTTATAAAAGACTTCTGTTCTGCAACATTTGCAACTAAACTGGAAAAAGATGCATCAGAAGCGTGTAGCACAAAACTAGCAATAGTTGCCCCAAATTTATTATGGCTTAGCACGGTTTGTTTTTATCCAAAAATACTGGGTGTAGATGTATAACAGCCATGAGGTAGAGTATATAAGAGAAATGTGTGTGGTGGGCCATAAGCTGTGTCGATTTATTATGTCGAGTGAGCCACCTTGACAAATGTAGCAAAAATTTTGCCAAAATTTGTGACTCACTCTCCCTTTGTAAAGCATTAGTCTATGGCAATATTGATTAAAGTGCCCCTCTGTGTTTTCCAATTTATAATTGGTCAATATTTGCTATAATCATCCACACGTATGCTTGAGGATTCTGTCCATCTTCTCCCATTACATTTCTTTAATCACAAGTTAGCTCATTTTATATAGTGTTTAATTGCTTATACGTTGTGAAGATAAACCAGGACACCTATGACAATAAATCAAAGAAATGTAGCAGGAGACCATATAAATACTAGAGATTTATCAAAGATGCAAAATAAAGTTTATTAAAAAAAAAAGAAGAACAAAGAAGAAGATTGTAGAATATTCTGGTAAAGAAATTGAATTCTGTGCATACTGCATGAATATTTTATATATTTTTTATATGTTAATAGAAATATACAATTCAGTCAGCCCAAGACGCCTAAATTAAAAAGGTATTACTCCACATTGTAATAAGATAAATAGATTTATTACTGGTAAGCTTCTCAAACTTCTCCACCATTATGTCTAAATACAGTACAGACACCCTTTTACCGATTTATCCATGCTGCCATTATAATCTTCCTCTTCATGGGCCAGCATCCAGGTTAAATGTGATGGCCAAGGCAGACATGTTGCCAATGCAACATGTTCAGCTGCAAGAGGCCCTGAGAGCAAAGGGGCTCATCCCCTTTGGGGTATGCCTATGTTTAAGAAGCTTGTATTGAGGAGATGCAAGTTAACTGCAGTCCCTCGAAGTCCTAAATGTTACCAAACATTTACTTCTTAAGGTGGCCATACACTCTAGATATCTGTCCTCCTTATAGCTCTACTCAATAATGAGAGGGGAATAAGCTGTTCGAGTGAGAACAAAGGATCGGGCAAGTTGGATTTCTTTCCTCCGATATTGGCGACATGAGTTGGGACACCCCTATATACATTAGTTGGTTGTCAGTCCTCCTGAAATGATCAAATTCGTACGACGTTAATCTAATGTTTATGGGTAACTACACAGTTTTCCAAATTATTATGCACATTGGATTTAAGCGTCATAAACATTTAATTATTAGTTTTTCAATTGAACTCATGGATGGTATTGTGTCTTTGGATCATTATAATCAATCTCAGACACCTGTGATAATTCGTTTGCCAGGTGTACCCAATCAAAGGAAAACTACTTAAGAAGGACGTTCCACATTATTAAGCAGGCCACAGGTTTCAAGCAATCTCGGAAAGAAAAAGGATCTATCTGCTGTCGAAAAGTGTGAAATAGTGCAATACCTTGGACAAGGTATGAAAACATTGGATATTTCAAGAAAACTTAGGCGTGATCATCGTACTGTGAAAAGATTTGTGGCTGATTCAGAGCACAGACGGGTTCGTTCAGATGAAGGCATAATGAGGAAGGTTTCTGCCAGACAAATTAATAGGATTAGGAGAGCAGCTGCTAAAATGCCATTGCAAAGCAGCAAACAGGTATTTGAAGCCGCTGGTGCCTCTGGAGTCCCGCAAACCTCAAGGTATAGGATCTTCCAGGGGTTTGAAAGTGTGCATAAAGCTATTATTCGGCCACCCCTAAACAATGCTCACAAGCAGAAACGGTTGCAGTGGGCTCAGAAATACATGAAGACTAATTTTCAAACCGTGTTGTTTACTGATGAGTGCCATGCAACCCTGGATGGTCCAAATGGATGGAGTAGTGGATGGTTGGTGAATGGCCACCATGTCCCAACAAGGCTGCGACGTCAGCAAGGAGGTGGCGGAGTCATGTTTTGGGCTGGAATCATGGGGAGAGAGCTGGTAGGCCCCTTTAGGGTCCCTGATGGTGTGAAAATAACTTCTGCAAAGTACGTAGAGTTTATGACTGACCACTTTCTTCAGTGGTACAAAAAGAAGAACCATGCCTTCCGTAGCAAAATTATCTTCATGCATGACAATGCACCATCTCATGCTGCAAAGAATACCTCTGTGTCATTGGCTGCTATGGGCATAAAAGGAGAGAAACTCATGGTGTGGCCCCCATGTTCCCCTGACCTCAACCCTATTGAGAACCTTTGAAGCATCCTCAAGCAAAAAGGTGAGGGTGGGAGGCAGTTCACTTCATAACAGAAGCTCTGGGAGGCTATTCTGACATCCTGCAAAGATATTCAAGCAGAAACTGTCCAAATACTCACAAATTCAATGGATGTAAGAATTGTGAAGGTGAAATCAAAGAAGGGGTCCTATATTAACATGTAACTTGGCCTGCTAAGTTTTTTTTGATTGAAAGAGCTTTTGATTTCTGTAAATATGACCTCCTGATGCTGCAAATTCAACAAATTACCATTTTAGTTCTCTTTACAACCTTTAAAATTTTTGATCTCTGTTGTGCATCATAATTTGAAACAGTGCATTTTGAGTTTTTTACTTCTAAAAAAAAATCTGTTGTCATTAGGAGATTTGTTCAATAAAATTTGCATTATACTCCAACGGTTAATGGCTTGAAGATTATACTGACTGTCATTTGCATCGACTATTTAGGAAAATCAGCGAAAAATAACATTTGCATAATAATTTGGAATGCGGTGTATAGTACTACATGATTCTTTCTTGCTTACAAAGGTAAATCTAGGTAAAGGTGCAACCAAAAGGCCCACCTCCTCTCCCTGTCACTAAAAGCCCATTTACATGAGTAGATATTCATATTATTGATCTTCAATATGATTGCTGTAAGCAATCGAATAGCGATTACAGAGCAGTATTTGCACCCAATGTTATTGTAAAGTTTGGTCTCCTATTTAACCCCTTAACGCCGAAGGACGGATATATCCGTCCTCAGCAGCTGCTAGTTCGCGCAGGAGGACGGATATATCCGTCCTGTGATCGCGCGGGTACTGACAGTTTACCCACGCGATCAGCGGCAGGAGCACGGCTGTTATACACAGCCTGGCTCCTGCTGCAACTGCCGGAATCGAAGCACGCGCCGATTCCGGCAGTTTAACCCATTAAATGCCGCTGTCAACAGTGACAGCGGCATTTAATGTGTTTGACAGAAGGGGGAACTCCCTCTGTCTCCCGATCGGCGCCCCCGCAAACAAATCGCGGGTCGCCGTCGGGTTTCCATGACAGCCGGGGGTCTAACAAAGACCCCCAGGTCTGTCTTCAGCATCTGCCTGTTAGGTCATGCCTCTGGCATGGCCTAACAGGTTGCCTGTCAGTTTTACACTGACAGGCAATAATGCTTTGGTATACGAAGTATACCAAAGCATTATATATGCGATCTGCACATCGCATAGTGAAGTCCCCTGGTGGGACAAAAAAAAAAAAAGTAAAACCGTTAAATAAAGTTTGTGAAAAAAAAAATAAAAAAAATTACAGTCAAAGTCAAATAAAACTACTTTTTTGCCCCAAAAAGTGGTTTTATTTAATAAAACGGTCAAAACAAATCACACATACACATATATGGTATCCCTGCGCTCGTAACAACTTGACCAATAAAATGAACACATTAATTAAACCGCCGGATGAACGGCGTCCAAAGAAAACGCAAAAAACCACGGCAAAATTCTCTCTTTTCTCCCATTCCCCCCATAAAAAATAAAATAAAAGTTCATCTATAAGTCCTATGTACCCCAAAATAGTACTAATGAAAACTACACATTGTCCCGCAAAAATCAAGCCCACGTACGGCCACATAGACGGAAAAATAAAAAAATGACGGCTCTTGGAACGCGGCGATGCAAAAACAAGTAATTTTTTTCTAAAAGGGTTTTTATTGTGCAAACGTAGAAAAAAGATATAAAACCTTTACACATTTGGTATCCCTGTAATCGTGCCGACCCATAGAATAAAGTTAACATGTTATTTATGCTGCATAGTAAACGGCGTAAATTTATAACGTGAAAATTAATGCTGGAATAGCTGCTTATTTTCAATTCTCTCCTAAAATAAAGTTAATAAAAGTTAATCAATATGTTATAAGCATCTAAAAATTGTACAATTACAAAATACAACTCGTCCCGGAAAAAACAAGCCCTTATACGGCTATGTCGACGGAATAAAAAAAGAGTTACGACTCTTGGAATGCGACCGTGGAAAAACAAAAAATAATCCTTGGTCATTAACGTGCAAAATGGCCCGGTCATTAAGGGGTTAACAATGTTACACATCTGCTATCAAAACAAATAATTAAGGTTTACATACCACAATATCAGAACAACCAACGACTATTTTATGCTCGCATAAATTATTTCTATGATCCACGAGCGTTTTATCGCTAGTCATTCACTACAAGCGATTATCGTGCATGATCGCGATAATCTGCTCATGTAAATGCCACTTAGGCCGGATGCACACGAGCGTGTGCGTTTTGCGCGTGCAAAAGCTCCATGTGTCATCAGCATATGATGCGTGGCTGCGTGATTTTCGAGCAGCCGGCATCATTATGACACTCTGTTTTTATGTTTGTAAACAGAAAAGCATGTGGTGCTTTTCTGTTTTCATTCATAGTTTTGACTATTGTAGCACGCATCACGCGCGGCACATGGAAGTGCGTCCGTTTGCCGTGCGCGGTTTTCACGCACCCATTGACTTCAATGGGTGCGTGATGCACGAAAAACGGGCAAATATAGGACGTCGTGAGTTTTACGCAGCGGACATACGCTGCGTGAAAATCAGCGACAGTCTGAACGGCCCCATTGACTAACATAGGTCCGTGCGACGCGCGTGAAAATCACGCGCGTAGCATGGACGTATTATACGTTAGTCTGAATAAGCCCTTATGTTGCAGGGAGGTTTCCGGTCAGGGTCTAGAGAACAATGGGCTCATTCTTCATTTTTGTACATGGAGCCATCTACTGCCTGTGTCCACCCCTGATCAGGACAATTTCAGTCCAGACTACAAGGTCCTTCTGCACAGCCCATACTGGGCCGTGTACACGAGCGCCGATCGACAAGACAGCTGATGATCGGTGCTCATTTGCTCCTTTCACAAGGAGCTAGTATGGGGACGAGCGTGCCTTCTTCCGATTACTCGTCCCCATACATTATCATCAAGTCAGCAGCACGTCTTACACAGGGAGATGTGCTCCTGACAACGATAATATTTTTCATTTTTAAAACTATACGATCAGCAGATAAACGAGCGTTTTTTTCCCGCGAGCGGCAGACATGCCCCATCTTCTGGCGTTTACGTCACTGACCGCCCATTGACATCAAAGGGAGGCAGAGAAAGCGTTTCTCGCAGCATTGTTGCCCGTGGCGCTCAATGGCTGCAGGCAGATCAAAATCTGGCTCAAAATTCCAGGCAGAATTTTGAGGCACAATTTTCTGCCTGCAAAAAAACTCTGTATGAACAGGGCCTTACAGTGAAGTGTGGGCTGTAATATACAGCCGACACCCGCTTTGTATGAAGCGGGCTCAGCCTGTGAGCCCGCTCCATACTTCCTGTACCCAGTTATGAAGTAAGTATATGTCAAGTATATGTCAAGTAGGGAAGGGGTTAAGATCTTTTATAACCAAAAGAACTATTTATTTGCGGTTAATTAGCCAAAGTTTTACTTCAAGATTGTAATATTAATCCAATGTATTTCTATGCTGGTAACAATAGTTTATTGTTTTTTGTGTTTTTCTACACTTAAATTATAACATTTTCTTTGTTCTGGAAATTAGTGAACACTAGACAGATTGTAAATGCAGCTCTACAGGGGGAGTGCTGATTAGATTGAATTTTGAACTATTTATTTTCTGCATTGAACATTTAATCTGTGATTCAATGCTACATGATATTTGCCCCCTGCAGGTCACTCCATTATTCCCATAGTGTTCAAAAGAACATTAAAAAAAAATAAAAGGGAAAAAGGAAAACTTTTTTTTATCCTATTCTCACCAAAAAAGCAAGTGTTTCTAAGGGTCAATCTAAAGAGAAACTTCAATAGTAGATAATTTAGCATTATGTAATGTCAGTGTTTTTTTTTTGTTTTTTTTATGGCAAATCATTGAAATTATAAATTCTTCAATTGCAGGGACGAATATAATTGTATAACAGCAATATACAATCCTGTTTTTCATAAATTAGATCACCTAGGTGCATGGCAGTCAAGTCCAGCCTAGTAATAGCTGATCCAACCCCATACAGATCTGTGGGAACTTTGGATTGGATAGTACGATCATGGACGTAGCAGAGATGACCGGTTCATTTGAACCCTTTTAGGACCAAGGTTCATCCATGCCTCAATCACAGCCCCATTTTTTCAAATCTGCCATGTGTCATTTTATGTGGTAATAACTCCGGAATGCTTTTGCCTATCCAAGCGATTCAGAGATTGTTTTCTCGTGACATATTGTACTTTATGTTAGTGGAAAAATTTGGTCAATAAATTCATTGCTTATTTGCTTATTTGCAAAAATTATAATTTTTCTAATTTTAAATGTAATCTACTTGTAAAACAGATAGTAATACCACACAAAATTGTTGCTAATTAACATCCCCCATATGTCTACTTTATATTTGCATTGTTTTTTGAACATTATTTTATTTTTTTAGGACTTATTACTTTAGCAGCAATCTCTCACATTTTCAAGAAAATTTCAAAAGGCTATTTTGTCAAGGACCAGTTCAGTTCTGAAGTGGCTTTGAAGGACTTATGCACTAGATAGAGCCCATAAATCACCCCATTTTAAAAACTGCACTCCTCAAAGTATTCAAAACAGCATTCAGAAAGTTTATTAACCCTTTAGGGCATGTTCCCACGTGGCTGAGTTTTTCCGCTGGAAATGTTGGTGCAGATTTGGGGCATTTACGCAATGAATCTGCACCAACATTTGCATATTTGACAGGTAATTCAGACGTTGCAGAAAAGACAGCGGACTTGCCACAGATTTCAGGTTTTGCATTGCAAAGGCTAAAATCTGCAGTGAAATTCAGCTTCTTCTCCGCAAAAGACAGTGCATGCTGCGGAGGGAAATGTCTGCACCGCAGCCTATGTTCTGCAGCAGAGTTTTCCGCAATGTCTGAACTAACTTGCCTAAAAAATTATTAAAACCAGCGGAATTCCACAGCAATTCCGCCACGTCTGAACATGCCTTAAGGCGTTTCACAGGAATTAAAACAAAGTAGAGGTGAAATTTACAAATTTAATTTTTTTGCTGAAATTCATTTTTTCTGTAACACAGAAGGTTTTACCAGAGAAATGCAACTCAATATTTATTGCCCAGATTCTGCAGTTTTTAGAAATATCCCACATGTGGCTCTAGTGTGATAATGGACTGAAGCACCGCCTCAGAAGCAAAGGAGCACATAGAGGATTTTGGGGTCTCCTTTTTTTAGAATATATTTTAGGCACCATGTCAGGTTTGAAGAGGTCTTCTGGTGCCAAAACAGTGGATTCTCTCCAAAAGTGGTTTTGGAAACTACACACCTCAAGGAATTTATCTAGGGGTATAGCTAGCATATTGACCCGACAAGTATTTTGCTATATTTATTGGAATATGTCTGTGAAAATGAAAATCTACTTTTTTTCTGAAAAAATATAAAAAAAATAATTTTTACAAGGAATAAAGCATAAAAAGCACCCCAAAACTTGTACAACTATTTCTCACGATTACGGCAATACCCCATATGTGGTAATAAACTGGTGTTTGGACCCACGGCAGAGCTCAGAAAGGAAGGAGCGCCATTTGGCTTTTGGAGCGCAGGTTTTGCTTGGTAATAGTTCTGTTTGGGGTTTTGCTGGTATTTCAGTTTATTTCAGTGGGGGTAAAGGCAAGCTGGGCAGAGTACATCAGGGCATAATAAGAGGGTATAATAATGGGGTAAATAATTCATAGATGTGTGGCCGGTGTCGCACTGATAAATGGTGCCCAATCTTATCCGCTTTTGTAGACACTGCACAATTTCTGTCGCTATATTCTGTGGGCAAGAACTTTTTTTTATTTTTTCTCTGATCACTTTTTATTCGATTTTTTGGCAAGCAACAGGACAAAAAAAAACATATTTTGACAATGTTTTTTGTCCTTTTTTTTTTTTTACAGCAATCACTGTGCGCTATAAATTACATTTTACTTTATTCAGCAGGTCGGTACGATTACGGCGATACCATATGTATATAGTTTTTTCATGTTTTGTGGCGTTTGCGCAATAAAATCACTTTTCTATAAAATTATTTCTTTTCTGTGTCACCATATTCTGAGAGCCATAATTTTTTTATTTTTCAGTCAAAAAAGCTGTGTAAGGACTTGTTTTTTGCGGGACGGGTTGTAGTTTATATTGGTATTATTTTGGGGTGCATGCGAATTTTGGATCACTTTTTATTCTATATTTTAGGTGGGATGATGACCAAAAAATAGTCATGCTAGTATTGTTTTTTTTTTTTTTGCGGTGTTCACCGTGTGGGAAAAATAATATAATAGTTTTATAATTGGGGTCTTTAATGTTTTATTTTTTTTCCTATAATAAAAGACTTATTATAGGAAAAAAAGCATTTTTTGTTTTTGTAACTTATAACTTGTTTTTACACTTTTATAAAACATTTTTATTACTTTTTTTTTACTTTTTTTACTTGAAGACCTGCAGCACTGATGGCTGCTATAATACATTACACTACCTAAGTAGTCTAACATGTTATAAACGGTCAGTGTGACGTTGACAGTCACACTGACAGGAAGCCTAAGAGGACCAGCTGGTCCTTATAGGCTTCTGTGAATGGCAGACCGGAGGCCGTTGTGTGGCCTCCGGTTTTGCCATGCAAACGATGGCAGCACCCGTAATCGATCCTCGGGAAAGTTTGTTGTAGCAACAAACTTTCCAGTTTGTTGCTACAACAAACTTTCCCTGCGATCACATGATCGGGACCTGAACCAATCAGGTCCCGGTCATGTCTCCGGGACCAGAGGCAGGGGTTAAGCACTACTCTGAGACACCCGGATCGCGCTTTTAACACCTATTGTGAATTCACGCGGCGCTACACAGAGCCCAGCAAGCACTGACGTGAATTTACTGTGGGCGGTCAGCAAGCAGTTAATAACGGTGATCATATTCTCTGTAGCCAAACCAATCGGTTCGGCTGTCAGTGAGCAGGTTTCTGGGGAGCCGGGGACACTGACACAGCCCGAGCGCTTTTCACAGCGCTATGCCGGCTGGAACAGAGATCTGTATATTCACACCCTGGCAGCACGGGGTATGTGCGAAAAGGACGTGTATCTACAGATTGTCGGCATGAAAGAGTTAAACATTAATATACCCTATTTGGGAATCATGGTGTGGTCATATGGCTGACAGCTATTATAATGTGATTTATACAGTACTTAACCCCTTAGTGACCAGCCTAATTTAGGCCCTAATGACCAAGCTATTTTTTTTTTCCATTTTTCCAGTCCCATTCAAAGAGCTATAACTTTTTTATTTTTCTGTTGAGTTAAGGACTTATTTTTAACGAGAATAGTTGTACTTTTTAATGGCACCATTTTGGGTACATATTTTTTTAATACATTTTATTAACTTCTTTTTTTGGGGGTGGGGTTATAGAATAAAAAAATAACTGAAATTCCACCCTTGTTCTATGCGTTTTAAACTCACGACGTTCACTGTGCAGCGTAAATAACATGTTACCTTTATTTTATGTGTCGGTTCGATTACAGTGATACCACATATGTATAGTTTTTTTTATGTTTTTCGACTTTTGCACAATAAAAACTCTAAAATTATTTGTTTTTGCATAGTCACATTCCAAGAGCCGTAATTTTTTTATATTTTCATCAATGTAGTGATATGAGGGCTTGTTTTTTGAGGGACAAGACATATTTTTTATGGCGTTCACCTTGCGGTTTTAAATTACATGTTAACTTTTTTGTTTTGGTCATTAGAGTCGTGGCGATACCATATATGTGTACTTTTATTTATTTTTTACGCTTTTACTAAATAAAACCCCTTTTTATTGAAAAAAAAAGTTTTTTTTACTGTAATCTTTATTAATAATTTTTATTTAACATTAAATTACTTATTTTTTCACAAGATGATCTTTAGATCGTAGATATAATGCTATGGTATACTTAGATTTACACTGACAGGTAATAATGCTTTTGTATACTCACAGGCAATCTATTAGGACGTTCTTTTATTAGGCCCCGGCTGCCAGACTCCCCATCGGAGGTCCGCGATTCTATTTGCCCGTGATCGAAGTATAGCCTTCAATCGCTACCGTCTGAGCAGGAGCCCGGCTGTCATCAGACCGCCGAACCCCTGTTCCAGCCTGCACGGGACACCCGTGCAGGACTTAGACTAGGCTCCTGTGAATAGGCGGCGGCCTACTCCAAGGCCCCATCATGACCACCATGAAAAGGCGTATTGGTGGTCACCAAGGGGTTATAGATAAAGGTATCCATGGTTGAGCCAATCAACGAGACAGCTTGTTGATCAGCACTTGTTGGCTTCTTTCACAAGGAGAAATGCATGGGGACGAGCGAACGTTGCACCGATCGCTCGTCCCCATACATTCTATTGCGTCGGCAGAACATCTCCCGGTTTACACTGGTAGATATGCTGCCAACAACGATAATATTTCTTGCTGCATAAACAATACAATCAGCTGATGATTGAGTCTTTGTTTACACACGGCAATGATCGGGAACGGGTGTTCATATTGTAACGTTTATGGCCACAGTCTGTCGTTCTAATTTACCCCTTGATGACCGTGGCCATGGTCGTCCTGCTGCTGTGCTGTCCCCCTGTGAGGCGCCGGCACTCACTTCCGGGTATCGAGCCTGTCTCCCGGAGGGAACTTCTGGACTATAAGAGGGTCACCGCCCTTCTTATCCTCACCTGAGCTTTGTTGTTGTTTCCCTTAGTAAGTCTTGCAGGTGCTCTCCTGGGTGTCTTCCAGCTTCCCGGTCCTGTATCCTGTTTCCGTGCTATCTGTACCATCCTGGTCTACTGCCGTGCTGAGCTGTTGTCGTGTTGTGCTGCATCTCCACGCCTGTTCTACTACTCCACGTCCGACGTCTACCTGCTGCCTGGTCCAAGCCGGGCCTGCCTTGCTGCTGTCTGCACTGACTCGGGTGCCCTTTTTTGGACAATGTACCATACCTGTTTGGCCAGCTGTCGTCCCGCTGCGCGGTGCAGCCCAGTGGGTCCGCACTCCGCCTCGTGACACATATGAATGCTCGTTTGCTCGATAATTAAAGGCCCTTTAACATGGGTCAGTCTCAATTGGAGATTCAATTAAGTTTACCTTTCTCCTTAAGTGATGGTGAATACCAAGTCAAATATCTGGCATAGATTTGTAGAAAAGGTGAACTTGTTATAACAAACTTTATTTTACATTGCTGTGTAGTTCTTTTTCTCAAAATTACAGGAGCACTACTGTTTAATCAAAGTCTCAATCTTATACAGGGAACTTTTATTAAAGAATCCTTCTTGCTAAAACATTTCTAATTTTAGAGAGAAGTCCTACCCAGAATAAAAAAAAATTCAAACCAATAAAATTCTGCAAAAAAATTATAACAGAATCAATGAGCTGGTTTCCCAGATAGTGTCTAGTATCCATGACAACAGTTGCTTTGACAAGATGTGCATATGGCATTACACTGCCAGCTGGTGTGAACAATGTTTGAACTACTGCATTGAGATGCTGAGCAAACAGAAAAAGTTGCCACGTCTTAACCCTCAGGGAAGGCAGTCATCCCCTGATCAATTATGAAAAGACAGAGAGAGGTCTGCTACAGTCTGCTCCAAGCAAGTTTTTCAGCGAAAGCAGGCAGACAGTAAAAACCAAAGTAAACAAAATGAATGCACTGCCTCTATCTCCTTAAAACATTGATTTGCCTTCCCACATAAGCCTTTGGTATACGTTTGCACAACATACTTTCAACATTTGGAGACTTTCCCACAACAATAATGTCATTGTCTCTCAGAATTCTCAAATAATTGCAGGTCAGTATTTCAAATTTCATTGACACATTCCATTACTCAGTTCAACAAAAATACAACACATCCCGAAAGTACAATAAACAATTAGTAATGAAGTATGATGGACTCTGCAATAAAAATAATAATAATAATAATAATAATAATAATAATAATAATATATTGGCATTTTAGGAAAAGAAAACAAGATCGAAGGATATGCTGGGAAATTGAAAGGCAATGATTTCCAGACAGAACACTTTTCATTCCGGCCAAAAGTTACAAACAGATTTTTAATTTAGGTGGTCAAGTTAAAAAGTTGACTTCCAGTCAAATTTTTCAGTTTTCTACCATCTGCAAGTGGATATTGCAATATGATAAATGCATGCGGGACTTCATTTGTAAATGTATATAAAGTATTGATTTGTAACTGTAGTAAATGCATACAAAATCCCAATATTGTTTACCTTTAACTTTAGTTTTGGTGCTTTTTGTGAGGTGAACAAAAGGACAACATAGAGTATATAAATAATAATCCAATAATGCACACTATCCAGACTGGGAACTACTCTACTTCATGTTCTTATGAAACCCATGATACATACATAATTCATTTTTTTTTATGTTTTTGTCCAAAGATCCCAAATTCTTATGGTAATACTGTTGTGGGAAAAAAAGATTTAGTAACGCCACCGAAAGACCTGTAGAGATTTGCAATTGGTTGTGTATGGGAAGTACAAAGAGGAGGGTCATTGATAAGACAATCAATAATAGTATAAAACAGAGAAGAGGAAGAAATGCAGCACCATTGATTGCAAATGAGTAACCAATTTAGATGAAAGGCAGATAGATAGATAGATAGATAGATAGATAGATAGATAGATAGATAGATAGATAGATAGATAGATAGATAGATAGATAGATATAGTCTTTTGCCCATCTCGTAACTCAAATGTACATCTAGTTACACGTAACATAGAACGCTGCAAAAGGATGCAAAGAGAAACACAGCAGACACCTTTTACTTTTTAATGATTCGGTTATGGTCGTAATCAGTAATGAGAGTTCAGGTAGGTAGAAATAAGGAAATCAGATATATTGTATACATGGAACCCTAAAGTTACTTTTTACATCTCTTTTCAGAGTACATAGATTTCTCATGAGGTGTTCCGTTCCATGAGGAAGGCAGAGTTCACACGCTGTGTAAGTACTGCGGTTTTTCTGTAACATATTTCATTGCGGAAAATCTGCAGCATAATACAGTAGAAGCAAAGTGGATGAGCTGTAAACAAATCCCATCCCCATGCTGCGTAAATAAGTGGAAAAGATGCTCAGAAATAGACGTGCGTTTTTTTAATCCGCAGCATGTCCATTGCATTTGCGTAATCGCTGCTTTTCTGATGCAGGTTTTGAATTCAATGGAGGTGTAAAACCCGCAAGAAATAGCAGAGGTTGCGTTTTTTTGCGGCAGAAAAGCTGCGATTTGCTGCAAAAAAATGCAACTCAAAATATAATCTTATACCTACCCAGAATTCTGTAGTCAAGGCCAGCCTCCTGGGAAGAGGTTTCATCCCATGTGAAAAACTGCAGGCTGCAGCGATCACATGGGATAAAACATTATCCCAGGAATCCAGTCTGCAGGACGTCAGGGGGTAAGTATGTGTTTTTTTTTCCAGTTTTCCATCGGAAATTCCAGCCAAAAAACTGCACCAAAATTTTGTGTGGTTATTCACCCAGAACTACCTACAGCTGCCAGGGCAGATATGCGGTGTACCTTTACGCAGCGTATCTGCCCTGTGTGAACGTAGTTGAAAAGCAAAACATTTTTATATCTTTACGCTATGTTGATTCTACTCTACCTTCCCTCACCATCAAACCATTACCCATCTACAAAATTGTGATCTCATTTCCTATTTTAGTCATGCAGGAGTATGGTTTGTTCTGAAATACTAACAAAACTAATAAACCAAAGGAAGATTTTACCATAAAGTAAAAACGTCAACTCATTCCAAGCATTAAAGAGGCTCTGTCACCAGATTATCAAATCCCTATCTCCTATTGCATGTGATCGGTGCTGCAATGTAGATAACAGTAACGTTTTTTTTTTTTTAAAACGATCATTTTTGGCTAAGTTATGAGCAATTTTATATTTATGCAAATGAGCCTTTCTAATGGACAACTGGGCGTGTTTTCTCTTATTTCCAACTGGGCGTGTATTGTGTTTTTAGCAACTGGGTGTGTATTGTGTTTTAAGCAACTGGGCGTGTTTACGTCTTTCACTGCACAATCACACTGTGCTGTGGATCATGCTGGGCTGGAACAATGAGAAGTGTATGACACTGACTGGTCACTGATTGGTCAGCCTCATACACTCCTCTGTTCAACGCCCAGTTGGTAAAAAGTAAAAACACGCCCAGTTGTCTATTGAGAAACTCATTAGCATAAATCTAAACTAGCTCATAACTTGTTCAAAAATGATCTTTTTGCAAAATAAAAACCACTGCTGTTATCTACATTACAGCACCGATCACACTATGTAGGAGATAGAGCATTTATAATCTGGTGACAGAGTCCCTTTAAGTTTGTTTCAGTATCTGAAATTAAGGTAATTGTAAATGACCACATATAGGGCCACATCAAGGTGGACAATCATTACATATTTGATGTAAAAGAAAATAAGGATTCATATTCCAGGGGGAATAAAATACTGTATTACATTGCCACTATCCAGGAAGAACCCAAATCCCGCTCTCTGCCACATTATACTATACGTCTGTACTTCAGCTATGCTTGAAGAAAATACAATCAAATTGCCTTCCTGAAACTATAATGACAACATTTATTTTTTCATACTTTGAAATGTCTGTCCTAAATATGTAACGTTTAAACGGCTGGTTGTAAACACAGCAGGTAAAGCAACCATTTTAGGAGATCAAAGATGATATAAGCTCATACTGGAAAATCACTCAGACATGATGTCTGTTATAGTCATTTCATAGCTCATGCTACAATTTCCCCATAGCGGGTGCATCATTTTATTTTTACATCTGGTAATGCACATATTTATTGTTCCCTGCAACAGACGGTTATTGTGGCTAATGAAAACTGTAAAGATCAAATGCTCGGAGTGTGACACATTTCTATCAGTTTCTTTGTAATCATTAAATCAATGAGCACTTGTACAAACCAACAAAAGAAAAATAAAACATTACCCTGGAAATCATCAGGTTTCTACTTTTCACTTGTACAGAGCATTAAAACACATTTCATGGACCACTCAAATGAGACTAGAAAAATAAAAGGTTTTAAGTTTGTTCATTCATTTCACCTTAAACTAGTCCCATGTTTGGAAGCACATATTAATAGTCTGGTAAAATGACTTGGAACGGGTACAATAACGGCCTTATTTCCACTCTCATACATCAGCATTAAAGGCCTGGAACTTTCATTTCTACACGGCATATTTATATTTGCAAACTATTATAATTTGTCTTCAAATTATTTCCCTCCTGAAGTCCCTCTGCATTTTAGACCATATCTATAAATTTTCCCCTAACTTTTCTTTAGTTTCTCTGACCTACTATTGTCTGTCTTTGTCTTTCATAACGTCTCAGATGCACAAATACAAAACTTCTCTCCTGCTGTCCCTATCCTCCAGATGTCTTTTCCTCATCCTATTAAACTTGATGATTTAAAAAAAATAAAAAAAACTTTCTCCCACACCCATATCTTTAAAACATGATGTAAACTTTCACCTGCATCTCTACAATAATACATGATTGCAGCTCAACATGTAGCCAACTCTTTAAGGCTAAAAAAATATATATACATGCCCTCAAGAAGGTGTACATAGCCTTTAACTTTCATGTTCTCCCTATTTTATTTTATTTTTAAAGTATTTTGGCCTGTGCCATTTTCTCCTGCTTTGTCTTACTTTTGTACATATCTTCTCTTAAGTTAGGATTTTTTGAGTGTAATGCTTTATAAATGAAGGTGAATGGTAAAAGTAGAAATAGTAGTAATGATAAATTTAAAATCATGTTAAGCTATAAAACATTATTTATAGCATTATAAGTTATCATGTGAGTGTAGATGGTATATAAACAATATTTCTGCATACCAAAATCAATTTGTTAAGTAAATCAAAGTCCAAATATAACTAATGAAAGTGCAACAAGTGTAATAAATCAGCCTATTGTACAGAAGCTTTCCTGCTAACAAGGCAGTTTACTTGAAATATGGGTCAGGCCATCAATGAAACATGGAAGCAAGGGAATGATCAATGATAAACTGTCCACGTTATTACGAACACATAATAATTACATTTGCTGCAAGACTGCACTACAATTCGTTTTTAATACGTTGCACGCATATGTAATTTCTCTCTGCATGCATTTAACATGTACTTATTTGCACTGCAGCTAGTTAGCACATGTAATTCCGATACGCCTGAATTCTATGGATGAACTGGTAGCAATGGTTTCTTATGTAAGCAGTATTATTTACCTTCCTATATTAGAATATATTGTAAATATTTCATTCTTTTAGTCTCCTCAGATTAGAACACAAAAATGAAAGGTTTATACTAGTAAATATTATCAGTTGTCATCATGAGTTTAAATGAAAATGATTCCAGGCCTCCACTACATTAGCTGTATATCCCCTTTCTAAACCAGACACCGCTTTCAGTTATTGTTCCATTATTTTAGTGCTCTAAAACGATAACTAATATTATTTTTTTTACGTTTGACAAGGAAGCACCACTAATGTTCACATTGGTGTTATGACCGGTCAGCCGGGGTTTCCCCAAAAAATTTATGGTAAGAATGGGGCAGTCTACAACATTATTTTTGCTATTTAAAGAAAAACAAAAAAAAAACACATGACCCTTATGGGTTCCATTATAAGTCAATGTGTTTCCTCAAGACCTGCCGGTATCTGTATAAAAATGGATCCAGAATAGCAGTCATGGCTCAGTTATAAATTAAAGCCATGATGATAATGTGAACAGAGCCTATGTACGCTACATTTCAAAACACATTCATAAAACACACAGTATTGGAATATATTAGTCCTTCTCAATGAATAAGAACATCATCAAAAAGTGAATTTATTTCATTAATTCAATTCAAAAAATGAAACTCATATTATAAAGATTCATTACACACACACACACACACACACACACAGTGATCTATTTCGAGCATTCTTTTTTTTTTCTTTTAATGTTGATGATTATGGCTAACTTAATTAAAACCGGAAATTTAGTCTCTCAGAAAATTAGAATATTCAATAAGCCCAATTTCAAAAATTATTTTTAATACCGAAATGTTGGCCTACTGAAAATCATGTACAATATATGCACTCAATACTGGGTCGAGGCTCCTTTTGCATGAATTACAGCATTAATGCAGCGTGGCATGGAAGCGATCAGCCTGTAGCACTACTGAGGTGTTATGGAAGCCCAGGTTGCTTTGATATCGGCCTGCAGCTCGTCTGCATTGTTGGCTCTGGTGTCTCTCATCTTCCTCTTGATAATACCCCATAGATTCTCTATGGGGTTTAGGTCAGGCGAGTTTGCTGGCCAATCCAGCACATTGATACTGTGGTTATTAAACCAGGTATTGGTACTTTTGGCAGTGTGGGCAGGTGCCAAGTCCTGCTGGAAAATTAAATAAGCATCTCCATCAATCTTGTCAGCAGAGGGAAGCATGAAGTGCTGTAAAATTTCCTGCTAGACAGCTGCGTGGTCTCTGGACTTGATGTAACACAGTGGACCAACACCAGCAGATGACATGGCTCCCCAAACCATCACTGACTGGGGAAACTTCACACTGGACCGTAAGCAACTTGGATTGATGCCTCTCCACTCTTCCTCCAGACTCTGGGACCTGGATTTCCAAATGAAATGCAAAATTTACTTTCATCTGAAAACAGGACTTTGGACCACTGAGCAACAGACCAGACCTTTTAAAGGCTTAGGAAACCTTTGCAGGTGTTTTGTGCTAATTAGAGTGTCACACCATGAGATGACAATCTTGAACTTTTAGCCAATATTCTAATTTTCTTAGAGACTAAATTTTGGGTTTTCATTAACGGTTAGCCATAATCATCAACATTAAAAGAAAAAAAATGCTAGGAATAGATCACTCTGTGTGTAATGAATCTATATAATATAGGAGTTTCACTTTTTGGATTGAATTCCTGAAATAAATTAACTTTTTGATGATATTCTAATTCATTCAGAAGGACTAGTAAATAGGCAAGTGTAACGCCAGTAAGTAGGTAGTGGATAGAGTCAGTAGGAGAAAACAAAAATAGTTTAAAATAATATACGTCAATGTATTTTGGGAATAGAACAAATCCCCTATTCTTAGTCATCTTGCAAAAAAGTTTTCCTTTTTGGTTATTCTCATGGGAAGGGGACTTGCTATGTCCTCAAAATGGTTGAGCACTACAATTTGTAACATTTTAGTTTTTTTATTCTGATTAAAGCATTAAAAACATTTTTGTATTATTAATTAAATTCTCTTCTTATAACTTTGCTGATCCATTTAATCGAGGCACATTGCTCATTGACAGTTGAAAAGATACAATAATTATATCTTCTTCTGGAATCATAGCTCTCATGACATCTGCTTGTATTTTGTTCAAATCAGTATTAAAGAAGCTGGGAGAGGTGCTCTGGTTCCCAGGGTTTAAAGGGCTGCCCATAGAAGTAAACACATTATTGTTGCTACTTTGCTGTTAGCTGTAGGATGTGCCACATGAAATTTGGTTTGTTTAATATACTTGGAGATCTTTCTATTGCCTGTTTTTTTTATATTATTTTGAGTTATTACAGAGGCATTACTTTTAAGTAGCCTTTGGAAAAATGCTTAGGGCCTAAAGAGGTTTTCAGTTACTTTATAGAAAATATCATAGCAAGTCAAATACAGTTACACAAAATCACCAAGATTGTTGTTCATGAAAGAGATAGGATTGTAAATGTGCATATTTTTTTTTTTAATAATATATAATAAAATGTTCTCTTATGCTTAACATAAGCATGTAAGAAGCAGTGAGTGATATTAAACGGTTATTCAAAAAGAGCAGTAAAAGGAAAGTCCTGTTTTATATAAAAGCAGAAATGGCTATTTATTTTTAATATGAAAACATACAAATTATTAATAACTTTGCATTTAGTAATACTGCATGCAGCTTTATTTTAAATAACTTACTTAAAAATAACTCATTATCCGTTTTACTGCCGGAGGGTTTTCTGGCAGTGCAGGATTTTTAACGTAAAAAAGGAATCTGTAAAGTAAAGGAAACATTATTTTGAACAGTATCATTTGACTACTTTACTCCATTAAACAGTAAATACAAATACTTGTTAAAGCACAGAGAGTCTATATGCTTTAGCCCTAAAATACGATAGTTTAACCTAGGAGCCTGTTGCATTTAACCAGTAAAATGAAAAATGACATCTACGCCCATTAATATCTGCAATGTATAAACAGCACAGCATGACACATTCTTGAGAGCTGAAGGCTACAAAATCTCTCTGTAACATAAATAACAAAGCACTCAGAAGCATATTGATGTTGATATTCATCTCTGAGAAAAACATTGCTGCCTAGGCTTCTTATGAAAATAGATGCAGCCCAAATGGATCTCCTGTAATTGGTTTCAGATAGCGAGGTCAGAAGAAATATGATACAAGAAACTATTATGTGGAACAGGAGAAACAAGAATGTTTACACAGGCCCTCCCCCATTTAACAGGCTAGAGGTACCTATACCATATGCTCTTGAAAGATAACTAGCCCTAAAATGAGGACAGCATGTACTGTAATTTTCCTTAATCTACATTAGCTGCATGTAATAGTCAAAAGTACTTATTTAATTATTTTTTTATCCATCTGCGAAAGACATTACCTAATAAAGTATAGGTTATTTATACATGTCAGAAAAAAATTGTCTACTGACCCAATTTTGTAATCCTCAAAAGTTTATTCATCATTTAAGGCACGATTGTAGGTATTTCTAAAATAAAAGCAGGAGGATAATACACTTAAAGCAGCTAAATCTATCATGAATTGGTTATGGAGCTATTGGCATAATTCAAGTATGCCAATGAAACCAGTATATCATCACAGTTAATAAAGGTTTACGGTTTAATGGGAATCTACTACTGGGCCAGATTCTGTTTACTCTAGGGCAGTTAGGCCCCATGCACACGGCCATGCTCGTAATCACGGGACTCGATTGCGGACACGGCCGCCCGCCGACAGCCGCCCGTATTCTCGGCCCATGCTCCCATACAAAGTATGGGAGCACAGCCCGTAAAATGCAAAAATTAGGACATGTTCTATCTTTTGCAGTACACTTCTATGGCCCAGACACCTTCCCGTAAATAAACGAGAAGATGTCCATGGACAATAGAAGTGAATGGGTCTTAATTGTAGACCGCAATTGCGGACTATTTTTACGGTCGTGTGCAGGCCCCCTTAAACATTTGATAAATGTCCCGTTAGTTGGCTCACTTGGTCTCTACTTCAAAGTTATATGTGTACCTATTAGATGCCCTTATATTAATAAAGAGGCCTGGCAACAGCATCTTTTTGTAACAAATATGTTGTCATTTAGTTGCATGGTGACCTCATCCATATATTTGTACATCCAGGACAGTGATTAATTTGTTGACTATATTTAACAAACTAGACCAGCTATATAAGCCTATATGAATGCATTCAAATAATATATAAAATCTGTTAAAAATGTGTCTTGTTGTAGGAGGTTAGGATTCCAAAGTCACCAAAACTGACTTTTGTCTTCGGCCTCATGCCCACTTCAGTGTTTTTCTTCAGGGTGCTATCTGTTTTTTTTAACGGATAGCACCCCGACACATTCATTTCAATGGGGCCATGCACACTTCTGTTGTTTTAACGGAACGGTGCGGCCGTTCCATCAAAAATAGGACAGGTCCTACTCCTGTCCGTTTTTGACAGAACAGTCTCGGCCTTTTCATTGATTTGGTCCGTGAAACAACAGACTGCACACGGAAGCCATCCGTGTGTGGCCCGTGTTTCACAGATCAGTCATTAGCGGCCGTACAACGGCCGACAGATGTGTGCATTCAGCCTTATTGTTTGGGGTCTTATCTTTCATAGAAATTTAAAGGTAAACATCCCTTCACTTATCCCATTGATTTTTATGGGATGTAAACTAATGTCATTTGGGTCATGTTTTTTTTTTCAGGGTTTCAAACAATGTAGGAAAGTAGAGCCGGATTCACAAAAATGATTAAGAATATAATTTTATTCTTAAATTGTCCAAACAGCAATAGTAAAAAGACACTAGTGTGAACACAATCTAACACAATAAGGCCCCATGCACACGGCAGTAATTTTGATCCGCAATTACAGACCGTAATTGCGGATCACAATACGGACCCATTAATTCCTATTGCCAACGGACACCTTCCCGTATTTTACATGAAGGTGTCCGGGACTTAGAAATGACCCGCAAAAAATAGAACATGTCCTATAATTTATAATGGGAGCACGGTCCGCAAATGCGGGTGACTGGACGAGGCCGTCCGTGCTCGTAATCACCAGCCGGGATTATGGGCATGGCCATGGGCAGGCCTAAGCCAGGAGTCTGGAATTCTCAAAAACTTGCTGAGACATACGAGTCTTCTCCATGTCTACCTTTTTAGTCAATCAATAACAGCCATGTTGAAAAGACTTGATTTCAATCTCCATATATGAAATACTACCTCGAGGAATTTTAGAAGTATAGATCTAATTTGAATGTATAGCAGAGCTTATTTGTAAAAACAACAACCAAAAGTTTATATATAAGAACACAGGGAATAGTAGAGACAAACTCAAGTCTAAAAAAAAATCTATAAAGTTTGCTCCTGTGCTAATAGATATTACCTATTAAACATTGAATAGTCAACACACAGCAAATTGGATATAAAATGTTCTCAGGAAATTATCAATAAACCCTGTTAATGGTGGCCCAACTTCACGGAATATAAACTCATGTGTAACTGCAATACATGGTGCTAGCCATCTTAGAATAAATTTGTTTGCTGAGGGGTCTTTAAGTCCTGTGACTTCGGTGCTTGTTCTATCAGAGCAGTTAGTAAGCGCAAATAAAATGTAACACAAAGTACAAATGGAATACAAGACATGTAATCACCTAATTGTCATAAACCAAATTTAACACAGCAATTTCTAAGAGTGAAATTACAAATTTGTAGCAATTGACCTTTCATTGTAACAAGACTAATTGATACAGTAATTAAACAAGTTTCGAAAGAAATACTGGTTAATTACTAGAAAATGGATTTTTTTTCCAGATTTGTTTCATTGCATTTCTAAATAAGGCTGTGCGATATTTATGACTTCCACTATTAATCTGAAACAAAGTCTACTAGAAACACAGCATGGATGTTTTTCTCATAGTCCAAAAAAAAAAAATGAAAGTTACAGAATCTGTATTGCATAGTCAATGTGTTTTAACAAGAAAATCAGGCGTTTCCTTTTTGTCTTAACTTCTGATTTTTTATATATTATTAACCAATGATCAGTCATCTTGAATTAACCTTATTAATGGTTGATTTTGAAAATAACAAAAAATAAAATAAAATCAGTGTGATCTAAATTTAAGGGAATACAATTATTTTACTTACTTAAATGTTGTGCTAAAGCAGGGAACAGCCAACATGTTGAAACTAGAGTGGAAATAAAGAGCTGGGGCAGAGGTTTTTTTTGTGAAGTCAAAAGCTACAACTTAGAGTTTTTCTTGGGTATAAGCCAACCTGGTGCTGGAGCTATTCTAAATGAAGACCAGAGACACAGCTGACACCAGGAGCACAGACAATGCAAATATACACCTCTCTATATGGCCTCTGCATTATATATCTTGGCTAAAAGGCTATGAGCCTCATGAATTTAAACGGTCTCACCAAAAAAGTCCTTATTGCCCATAGTAACGAATGAAATGTCAGCATTAATTTGAGAATCTTTACTGAAATTTGAATTGTTTTGAGGGTACATATACTGAAATACTATCTGAAATGCTCTAATATGCTTTTTTATACACTCTTACTTCCTACTGTAAGCAGAAGAAATATGAATGGAGAGAACATATACCCTTTACCAGGTACATAAAATATCTTAAAGAGGCTCTGTCACCAGATTATAAATGCCCTATCTCCTACATAATATGATTGGTGCTGTAATGTAGAGAACAGCAGTGGTTTTTATTTTGAAAAACGATAATTCTTGAGCAAGTTATGAGCAATTTTAGATTTATGCTAATTAGTTTCTTAATGACCAACTGGGCGTGTTTTTACTTTTTTCCCAACTGGGCGTTGTACAGAGGAGTGTATGACGCTGACCAATCAGTGACCAATCAGTGTCATACACTTCTCATTGTTCCAGCCAATTGTTACAGTGTGATTGTGCAGTGAAAGAAGCTGGGCTGGAACAAATGAGGAGTGTATGAAGCTGATTGGTCAGCGTCATACACTCCACTGTACAAAGCCCAGTTGGTAAAAAGTAAAAACACGCCCAGTTGGTCATTAAGAAACTAATTAGCATAATCTAAAATTGCTCATAACATGCTCAAAAATGATAGTTTTTCCAAATAAAAACCACTGTTCTCTACATTACAGCACCAATTAGATTATGTAGGAGATAGGGCACTTATAATCTGGTGACAGAGCCTCTTTAAGCGAACAGCCTTCCATGGAGGAACAAGATTCTTCTTCTGATGTGGGGAGATTTATTATTCTCAGAGAATCCCTAGGAAATGGCATGGAGCACTACATAAAAAGAAGGGGAAACGGGTCTGGACACCAAAATAGTATGCAAAATTTGCTGGTTGTGTAGGAAGTAAGGAGTTAAACAACACAGGCTATAGTTACCTTAACAGAAATAGAAGTTATGTAGAATTTCTGTTAGTTGTAAAGTTAGCCAAGAATTTAAGCGAAAATACAGTGAAGGAAATAAGTATTTGATCCCTTGCTGATTTTGTAAGTTTGCCCACTGTCAAAGACATGAACAGTCTATCTGTAATCTATCAGTCTATCAGTCAATCATCTGTAAATCATTAAGATTTGGAGGCTGTCGCTTGGCAACTCGGATCTTCAGCTCCCTCCATAAGTTTTCGATGGGATTAAGGTCTGGAGACTGGCTAGGCCACTCCATGACCTTAATGTGCTTATTTTTGAGCCACTCCTTTGTTGCCTTGGCTGTATGTTTCGGGTCATTGTCATGCTGGAAGACCCAGCCACGAGCCATTTTAAATGTCCTGGTGGAGGGAAGGAGGTTGTCACTCAGGATTTGACGATACATGGCTCCATCCATTCTCCCATTGATGTGGTGAAGTAGTACTGTGCCCTTAGCAGAGAAACACACCCAAAACATAATGTTTCCACCTCCATGCTTGATAGTGGGGACGGTGTTCTTTGGGTCATAGGCAGCATTTCTCTTCTTCCAAACACGGCGAGTTGAGTTAATGCCAAAGAGCTCAATTTTAGTCTCATCTGACCACAGCACCTTCTCCCAATCACTCTCAGAATCATCCAGATGTTCATTTGCATACTTCAGACGGACCTGTAAATGTGCCTTCTTGAGCAGGGGGACCTTGCGGGCACTGCAGGATTTTAATCCATTACGGCGTAATGTGTTTACAATGGTTTTCTTGGTGACTGTGGTCCCAGCTGCCTTGAGATCATTAACAAGTTCCCCCCGTGTAGTTTTCGGCTGAGCTCTCACCTTCCTTAGGATCAAGGATACTCCAGGAGGTGAGATTTTGCATGGATCCCCAGATCGATGTCGATTGACAGTCATTTTGTATGTCTTCCATTTTCTTACTATTGCACCAACAGTTGTCTCCTTCTCACCCAGCGTCTTACTTATTGTTTTGTAGCCCATTCCAACCTTGTGCAGGACTATGATCTTGTCCCTGACATCCTTAGAAAGCTCTTTGGTCTTGCCCATGTTGTAGAGGTTAGAGTCAGACTGATTAATTGAGTCTGTGGACAGGAGTCTTTTATACAGGTGACCATTTAAGACAGCTGTCTTTAATGCAGGCACCAAGTTGATTTGGAGCGTGTAACTGGTCTGGAGGAGGCTGAACTCTTAATGGTTGGTAGGATATCAAATACTTATTTCTCTGTGCACAATGCAAATAAAAATATATAATTTTGACTATGTGATTTTCTGTTTTTTTTTAAATATAATCTATCTCTCACTGGTAAAATTAACCTAGCCTAAAAATTCTAGACTGTTCATGACTTTGACAGTGGGCAAACTTACAAAATCAGCAAGGGATCAAATACTTATTTCCTTCACTGTATATGTTTTTCTAATGTGTTATAGTACAACACTTTACTGTAAAAAGTAGTTTCGTAAAAGCCTCCGGTGCAGATTCAGTCGGAAATGCTGGATAAATAGTGCAGCATGCTGCGCTATTTTTCCAGTAAAATGTACACCAATGACAGCAATCCGACAGAACCCATTTAAGTCAATGGGTTCCATCAGACGATGTTGGCATCTGTCATGCAACGGATCCGGCACTTCTGGTTTTCCATTTTCTGTTCCTGTGACAGAACAAAGAAACCAATGTAGATCTGAACCCAGCCAACTTTCTACCTGTTAAATGAGATTAGTGGTTGTAATAATTTATTACTCATTTCAAAACATTTTCACATTATAGAGACCTTTTAAAATCCGACCAAAAGTTAAAGAAACATTGGAGTCTACCATTTTTCAACCAATTTTCACAAAATGCAGTCTCATTATTGTACAGCCATGTAAACAGCTCTTTGATCAGATATGTCTAAAGCACATATGTCTAAAGAATATGTCTTCCATTACTCTGCCTCGCTCACACAGGAAGTCTCAGCACAATTGTAAACACCAAATGAGCATCAAAAATACTACCAGCCAATCAGTTGTATGCACACAAAAGACTTGTCTCTCTGTGTGTCAGAAACTGAGGGAACACCTTCAACCATGTTATTGCCTCCCGCATTATCTAAACCTTAAAGGGAATGTGTTGCCAGAAAAACATGTTTTGTTTTTTTAATGAAACATTTAGTGTGTAGGTGATTAAACATTGTTCAAATTTTTTTTATTTTTTTCACGAGTCAGGAAATATTATAAATTAGATTCTAATTTATAATATTTCCCATTGCTGGTCACTAGATGGAGCTATTCCCAAAATTGCAGCATTGCAAAATTGGGTAAAAAGCCCTCGCTCTAGTGAGCTCTCAGCATCCCCCCTCCTTTATCCTGGCTAGTGCCGGGATAAACGAGGGGTTTGAACGGTCTAACCTCCTACACTGTGTGTCGCCATTTTTTGAGCTAACACACAGTGTAGTAGGTTTACATACAGTAGTAAACGTACACAAACATGAACATACATTGAAATCTCTTACCTGCTCCTGCCGCCGCGGCTCCCTCCGGCCCATCCGCTCCGTCTGCTGCCGCTGGTCCAAGTGCACAAGTCCGGAAGCCGCGACCGGAAGTAGTAATCTTACTGTCCGGCCGCGACTTCCGGTCCACAGGAAAATGGCGCCCGACGGCGCCAATTTCAAATTGGACTGTGTGGGAGCGGCGCATGCGCAGTTCCCACACAGACGGCGTACACAGAAGTGGATGGGACGGGAGCCGTTTGCAGTCCCTATGGGACTGTGGCTGCCGTATTCCATGTCTGTATGTGTCGTTAATCGACACATACAGAAATGGAACAAAAAATGGCAGCCCCCATAGGGAAGAAAAAGTGTAAAAATAAGAAAAAGTAAAACACAAACACACAAATAAATATAAACATTTTTAATAAAGCACTAACATCTTTAACATATGAAAAAAAAAATTGTGATGACACTGTTCCTTTAACTCTTGATTGTAAGTGTATCTTCAAATCTAACAGAGCAAAACATGTGCTTGTTTTAGAACAATTAAAAGATAATTTATTTTTCTTAGCATTAACTTCACAAATTCTCTCTTTATATTAACCTCACTGCGTTATAAAGTTTTAAATTGCAATTTGTTATATGAAGCATTTTTGCTAATATTTTTTATCATTTTGAGGAATGTTTAAAAATCTGAAAACTGCTCATAAATTAGAAAAATTTGCACCAAAAATATAAACAAAAAGTACAACTGCTACTACAACTAAAGAACGTAAGTAATGTACTAAAGTACATTCTCACTAGCTGGACTTCTAAAAAATACTTTTTTTGTTGTTTTTTTTTAATCTGTACTGGAAGTAACAATGGAATGAAATTTATTGATTTGTTTGTTACAAGTTTTAGACTATTGCTAATAATGCCTTGGAGAAGAGTAACTTACAAAGAAACAATTAGTGTATCATTTCGCATTTACACACATAGATTAGCTATTTGCACTAAAGTAGGAAGAAGTGAAGTAAAGTAAAAACAGGCAGTAGTATTACTGGTGTTATTTCAGTAAGAGTCATGCCTGAGAATAAAAGAAGAGTTTCACTCCCGTTGTTTATTGATTTTCTAGATTAAGAATCCCGGGGAGAGAATTGTAACAGACAACCATAAAATTATTTTTGGTGTGCTTATTTGCCTTTCCCTTGCATCTATTTGGCCTGTGCCTGTAGACAATTATGCGTTCCAGCCTAGACTCAGGTGCTAATAATGAAGGACAAATAGAATCATATGTGTAAACTTCCCCTTCTGATGAAAATTTATATTAACTTTCTGCCACTGTAAACAGAACTGCATAGCTCAGCGTCCCTGATGAATTGGTGATGAATTCAGTCATTTATATCCTAGGAATCTGTGCATTTATGGGAAAAGATGAAAACCGTCTGTATTGTGTAACCTTGCACTTTTTGAGTAAGAAAAAGAAAACACCAGCCTGTTTAGTTCATCACTTAGAGTGTGTAAATTTCAGCTCAAATAGCAAATTTCTATAGGACTGTCAGCTTCAGCTACAGCAATCTTTGCCAGTATAAACAAACCAAACAGTGCAGAGTGCCATGTTATCGCTACAACTGTGAACTTGTACACTCTCAGTCTTCCATAAAAGTTGTTATGAATATCTTCAAAATACAACAGGATCTTTGTTTCAAGCTCAGTCTGGATGGTTTGACAGTTTTTAGGTATTTCTCAGGAGAACAAAGTCATTAGGGGCAGATAAGTGTTTAGAAAGAGACCCACAAAATTATAAAAGCTTGCATTTATCAAGCAAAAAAGGTACTGTAGAATAGTCACTTCTTCACAATTGACTGTTGAGAACCATGACGTAAGAAAATAAAAGTCTATTTCCTAAATCACAAAAGGCAGCGTCTTACTTATTATTCTAACAATTAAATGAAATAATTTTTAGTCTCAGATTATTATTTTGAAATGCTGGACAGAAACCAGAATACTAGTGAGAGGACCGGTCTTCATCAGAAAGCAACGGCCAAAACCAGCAAAACGCACATGAGTGTACATAAAACCAATGACCCTGTATATAGTTATGCGATTAGTATTTGACTTTAGCACCTTTATTATTCTGAGAGCTTAGTTGCAAACCCATGTATATTCTAAGACACTGATGTAACAGGCCAAGTCTATTAAAGCGGTTTTGCAATAATTACTATACTCTACATATTAATCTGAAACGCCATAAATGTCGGATTGGTTGGAGTCTGACTACGCCACACATGCATAGTCACTCTCCAATATAGCCTATAAGACATATGAAAACAGCCATGCACACTCAATGTAATCTGGGATGACAAGCAAGTCAATGGACTATAGTGGTGCCTGCTAGAAATGTAAGGCTATGTGCACACGTAGTGTTTTCAGGCATATTTCGGGGCGTTTACACCTCGAAAAATGCCTGAAAAAAAACTGAAGAACACCTCCAAACATCTGCCCATTAATTAGAATGGGAAATACGGCGTTCCGTTCCCACGGGGCAATTTTTTACGCCTAATTTTTTTAAAAATGGCGCGTAAAAAAAAAAAGCCGGCGAAAAAGTGCATGTCACTTCTTGAGCCGTTTTTCATTGACTCTATAGAAAAACCAGCTCCAAAAACGGCCGTAAAAAACGCTGCAAAAAACGAGTGGCTTAAAAAAAATGGCTGAAAATCAGGCGCGGTTTTCCCTTGAAAACAGTTCTGTATTTTCAGCCATGTTTGAGTTTGCGTGTGCACATACCCTGAGGCATCCATTACCCATAGGCTATTATGCCATTGGTTTGAGGTATACATTATGAAAAGCTCATGACATGTTAAACGAATGCCATATAATGTGTGGTATAAATTTTTTATGGTATTTCGTTGTACGTAGTAGCATAGTCTACTACGCTATTCCATACAAGATCATAGCTTTAGGAATGAAAGGGGCTGTTCACTTTAAAACGGTCCCTTGATAAGCAGATCACAGAATGTCACACTTTTTGGACACCCAGTGATCAGCTGTAAGCTGTATTGGAACCTGGAAGAAATTTTGAATTCTCTTGCAGTGCCACCACAGGATAAATAAAGAATTACATAGTTTTCCTTAAAAGCAATAAGCAGTTTGTGCAATGTGCGGGAATGCTCGGCCCTTAAAAATAAGAGAGAGACTCTTTTGCTGCTCTCTGCTTTCGCTACCAGATAAAAGTTGTGAATGGTAGACCAAACTCTATCACCTCAGAAATCCCTAACAACAATCCCTTTAAAGTAAATCATGTTTATATATATATATATATTGTGACAGACCACGTGGAGAGGTTGTGGATGGGGTCTATATTTCCCCAAGATTTCTGTCTTCTGCTATCTGAAAACAACCAGGGAATAAATTCAGCAGAGAATGTGGTTCTCCCTCTACAATAGGTTTTATCTAAAACCTGGAAAAGGGCCTGGTTGTTGGAGTGGGGAGAGATGGGTAGGTCCCCACTCCATCCACACAGTCCTGGTCTTGGGCTGTCTAGCTATTAATCAGGAGTCAGGTGTGATAGTCCTTTAAAAAGGCTGCAGTTCAGTCAAACTCTCTCTCAGCCTTGGGAGAGGAGCTTGTGAGAGCAAACCGACTGCATTCATAACAGGTTGTATGGTCTGCATGGTTTATGGTGCCAGGCATTAGGCCTGCACTGTGTTAGTTAGGATACCTACTGTATAGTTAGTGGCGGACAGGCATAGAGTTTTCTTTTTATTCATGTACAACCTGTAAATAAAACTGGCTGAGGCCAGTAGTACCACATCTTTGCTGTGCGGACTGAAATTTACTGGCGTGTTTGATACCGAGTGCCCGTCTACCCCAGGAGACGACTGTCCCGCTACCCAATTCCCTTAGGAATTATATATTATCCCAAAGAAATACATCCTGCAGCACTCCGATAGAATATATGAAAAACTGTTTTTTTATTCAAGCCAACATAGAAAAAGTGCGACGTTTCAGTCCAACATTAGGACTTTTTTCAAGCATGGTGATACATACACAATCCAAGGTTTATAAAGCTTGTGCAAAAAACAAGGCAATCAGTTTTTTGCACAAGCTTTATAAACCTTGGATTGTGTATGTATCACCATGCTTGAAAAAAGTCCTAATGTTGGACTAAAACGTCGCACTTTTTCTATGTTGGCTTGAATTTAAAAAAAAACGTTTTTCATCTATTCTATCGGAGTGCTGCAAGATTTATTTCTTTGGGATATCGATATAGTCTCTGGATCTGGACTACTTTCTGACACCCGTTTACATATCAATTTGACGGTGTTGGAGTGTTGCTGTCTATATAGCCATAGAATATATTTTTTTTTTAAACCAATATTTGGTAGGTGTTCTAATTAAAATATTTTTTTGTACCTAAATATCACGAAGCAAAATTATATACCTGTATTACTGCTGTTATTTTCTACATCAAGTCCGTAACTACTGCCCTGAAAATGACTCTGCCATTGCTCGCATATCTTAATGTCATGAAAACAGCCAATAAAATAATGACACAATATCCCTAAGTAACTCGTGTAAAACAAGAACACAAATTATTTCTGCTGATTGATAGGTGGTTTAGGTTTGTAATGGATGGTTCACACAATTAGCAAGTAAGCGCAAATTAACTTTTTTTCAGTTTGGTAGGTAATTAAGTAATCAAAACCATGCTGTTTGTATACTTATACCATGGAAACACAATCTCTTTACTGTTGAATACATTACATCTTACTTCTATATTCGAAGCGTATCAGAGGTCCACACAATCTATATCAGTAGTTTAAGTGAGGTCCTCAAAATCCAAGATGTTTTTTTTCACCAGTAGTATTTCCATCCTCATCATCCGTTATATTTGTCCATCCATAACTGAATGACAGTTTACAAATAAATGTAAGGTTTAAAAAGAACACAAAACTTAAATGCGCACACACACACCAAATATGGCATGATACCTAGACTGGGCCAAACACCTGATTTCTGATTCACAGCCTATATGACATTGGACAAGATGCATATGGCATTTCGTCATCGTCCCACAGTAGTCATTAATTTTTTAGGTTAGTTTCCATGATAAATGAGCTGCATGTTTAAACTAAAAAAAAAAACTTGTTATATGCCCTTTTAAAGTACACATAGTTAATGGAGAGGGGTCTCTCTGAGAACTTTGTCCAGCCCAGAAAATAGAGTACTACAGGCATCCATTGAAAACAATAGTTTCCTTCGTTTCTACGGCAGCAGCAAAGGCAATAGGTTCCGCCTGCTCAAATCAGATAACCATTTTAAAGAAAAGTACCAGTTTGCCCTATAATTCTGCTAGTGAACAGTTACATAAAAATGGTGTGTAGGAAAGGCAGATCCAGCACTCAAATGATAAAAAATTCAATTTTTATTAGGTCATGTTAGAAAAGGGGATAAAACAACAATCCCGGGACCACGCTTACGCGTTTCAGACCGCTAGGGTCCTTAATCATAGCTTGCTCTAAGAAGATAAAATTCACAAATATATAGTCAAGAAAATCTATCATGTGATTAGTTTGGGCTGGGTTTGAACATTTTAACCCTATCCAGTCAGTACCAAAACTTGTGTCGTAATTTTCTCTTGGTGTTTGAAATCACAAAATTATCCTATTGGAGTAGTGTAAATTATCACAGACAGCGCATGAATTTATTTAGAGCAAGCTATGATTAAGGACCCTAGCGGTCTGAAACGCGTAAGCGTGGTCCCGGGATTGTTGTTTTATCCCCTTTTTTAACATGACCTAATAAACATTGAATTTTTTATCATTTGAGTGCTGGATCTGCCTTTCCTACACACCATTTTTGTTACTACAGCCTGCTGTCGACACAGGATTAAGCTCAGGAGGATCTACGAGCACCTACAGCTTCTTGGATTTTTATGCCTACATTGGTATCAATCAAGCTTTACAAAAACGCATTGAAAAAACGCATTGGAAAAACGCAACTTGGTTATGAGGTGAGCAAAACTTTAGGTACAATCTTTTTCACTTTTCACTTTGAACAGTTACATGTTGATATGAAATTCTCTGATATTATTTATAGTAAAACCAACTAAGTTTCTGAAATATGAATCTTTTTATTTGTGAGCTCAGCAGTTTAGTTTTTTATTATTCTTATTATTGCGATCGTCCTGGTTTCTCTATCTGGAAATTTCTGCTTGGGTTACTGTAGTGTAAATTAATGAGAGAGGCTGCAGCATGACTAAACACAGGAAGCGACATGGAGGCAGTACTATGTGTGCCTACATAATTTTGAAGGAAAAAGCATATACTGCTTTCCTGGAAAGGTAACAACTACCTGACAATGGAACCTAATTACACAAATTGTGATCTCCTCTGTCACATGGGCTGTTATGTAATGAGCACCAGTCAGATCTGTAGAAAGGCTTTTGCTTACCCGTGACAAAAGACTTCGTATATCGCCCCTCCCCTTCTAGTACACGCACACCTAGAACTTAATTAAATTTGTCTCCCCCTTCCACACAAAAAGGTAAAGTAACTTGAATAACACAAATAGTGGTGGTATATTCCACACAAAGAGTATGCTATATTGTACACAAGTAATACCACTATACCAGACACTACAATAAATTAGAACCCCAAATTTAATCCAGACCAGACCCCTAAATCAATAAGACCCCAGACTAGTCTTCGCTGTTTTACTTTAATTCGTTTCTAGCATAAGAAAAAAAATAATATATTTTTTTATCATCTTTGGTTTCCCTGTTTCCCCCTTGGTCCTGCTGCTAATCTGTGCAGCGGGGGGTGGGCTCTGAGCAGAATCTCCTTCCCCTTTAATCTCAGAGCCTCCTTCCCCTCTGGCAGATGTCAATATAGTCCTTTCATATTTTCCAATCCAGCTTTACAATCCTAACCAGCTGAAAATAAGTAGTCTTCTCAGCTATGCTGACATGCTACTGCTGAGGCTCTGCTCCTCCCCTGACAAGCAGAGAAGAAAGCCATTTATTTTGGCTATTCTGCAGTGAACAGAGGATCACAATGCAGAGACCTCACTGTGGGGAAAGTGACTGGAGCATGCATGTCCACCAGCACTCAGCTCATTAGGTGGTTGTGCACATTGCTATACACTTTGAACTCCAGGTACTTACTTACACTCGTAACTAGATCTTTTTTTTTTTTTAAATGAGTGTTAATACAAAATGTGTTTAGTCAGTTTGGGTTTTCCCATAAAGCACCAAATTATAAAGATGAACAAATCTAGTCTACACAAATAGAATTGGGTCCAAATTTCCCCAACGGTTTGAGTTAGTCAAAATACAAAATTGAGGTTCGAGGCACACAAATCAAGGCACATTTTTACAGATTAGAAAAAGGATCACATGACCTCAGGTGGGCTTCCCCATAATGCCTAGGGAATTCTGACTGAAAGCCTGCACGAAATGTTCGATTTGTTGCAGATTTTCTGCTAGATTTGCCGCTACAAAGAAAGAAGATTTGAAAAAAAAATGTAAAAAAAGGAATATATAATGCCATACTCATTTCCCCTGGTCTCCCATAGTGACACGTCCCTGCTCCCATTGGCTGGTGTCTGTTGAGCCGGCCTCCTGAGATGACGTTTTGTCCAATTTGACCTCTGCAGCCAATCAGACTGCAGCGGTCATGTGAGACAAAGCACAATCTCCCCCTAGATATACCCCTGCCACCAACCATAGTAAGTGCATATTCCAATCACTGAAGACAAGTTGAATGGGTTTGCTTTCTGCCAATGGCACCAGTATTGTATTAATATATTGTTATTAGTATCATTTATGCTTGTGAATTGTGAAAACTATATTATTTTTCCACATTGATTTATGCTCACACATTATGGATATGTGATCCAAAAAATATATGTAAAGGAAATTATTAAAATATAAGCTTAAATAATAGGATGTATCTTGATTTTGTAATCCTGTGACTCGAAGTTTAATAGCTGAAGCCAAGAATTCTTTATTGAACACTTAGTACTATTTTTTTCCAAGTTCTAACACCCCTGGGTATATTTATCAAACGTTCTTCTTCCTCTCATCTATGTAAAAATAAGAAACCTTTTTAATGTTAATCTATGGAGAGCAGTCATCAAAAACTGAAATATTTTAGCCATTCATGAAGAGGCCCTAACAAATAAGAGAGGGAGGCATCTTATTATTTTCACTATAAAGAAATAGACACATTAAAAATACATCTGATGAGCTGAAACTAAAATTCTTACTTAAAAATGCTATTTTAAACGAACACTTTTTATATCTAAAGTTTTTAATTATTTAATTAAAAAGTTTTCTATTTTTATGGGTCTGTTCTACCACAATAGTGCTTACATGTATGTGAATCCACTAAAAAGCATAGATATAGAGATGCTTGGTAAGTTATGTTGGATATTACACAAAAAGTAGTTTAGTTTAATATAGAACACAAGGCCTTTAAGAGGTTTTCTATTCAAAAATATCTTACAGGATAAATAGAACTTTCTAAGATATAGTTTAAGGCTTCGTTCACATCTGCGTTGGGACTCCATTTGTTTGTTCCGTCTGGTGAACCCATGAACGGAATACAAACTGAAACCATAGGTTCCCATTTGCATCCCCATTGATTTCAATGGTGACTGATCTGGTGCAAATGGTTTCAGTTTGTCACCGTTGTTTAAGGGTTCCGTCGTTTTAGACAGAAAACCATGGTCGACTGCGCTATTCATTTAGTCAAAATGACGGAATCCTTGAACAGCGGAAACCATTTGTACCGGATCCGTCACCATTAAAAACAATGGTGATGCAAACGGAAACCTATAGCTTCCATTTATTTCAGTTTGGATTCCGTTCATGGGTTCCCCTGATGAAAAGGTCAGACGGAACCTATGAACAGAGTCCCGACGCAGATGTGAATGAAGCCTAACTAATACATGTTAACATTGAAGTCTGTACTGAGCTATTTACATTACCACTGATCTCAAAAACATGTCAATATACCCTATTAGGGGGATCACCAGCAGATCTTTATTTAGAATAGGGGCTGTTCAGATAGAGTAACCCTTTTAAAAAAAGTTTAGATTATGGAATGGAAAACAAAAAATATATAAATTGCAGCAACTCTTTCAATGCATCATATAAGGAAAGATCACCCCAGCATGCGCACATCACTACTACTAGTGTGTACTGTAGAACTAGAAACGAGGTGTCAATTTAAAACTCAAACTTAGGCCTAATTCACACGAGCGTGTTCGGTCCGTGATTTACGGTCAGTGTGTCGGCCGCATTTCCTGGACCGAACACATTACAGGGAGCCGGGCTCCTAGCATCATAGTTATCTATGACGCTAGGTGTCACTGCCTCTCCGTGGAACTACTGTCCCGTACTGAAAACATGATTACAGTGCGGGATAGTTGTCCCGCAGCGAGGCAGTGACACCTAGCGTCATAGATAACTATGATGCTAGGAGCCTGGCTCCCTGCAGTGTGTTCGGTCTGGGAAATGCGGCCGACACACGGACCATATATCACGGACCGAACACGCTCGTGTGAATTAGGCCTCAGGCAAGCAAGAGATGCTTTTCTACATGGTTTCAATGTGCTTCACAAAGTATAAACTGTGTGCAGCCAAAAACCGCATCTACTTATAATTTTACCAGTGATTCGTGGTAAAATCCATGTACATACGTAATCAAAATGCCCCGTGGAATCCCAGACTTCGGGTATGTTCACATGCTTAGCAAACAACGTCTGAAAATACGGAGCAGTTTTCAAGGGAAACCAGCTAATTATTTTCAGCCGTTGTTTTTTTTTTTTTAGCAACTTGCTTTTATCGTGGTGTTTTTGGAGCAGTTTTTCTTTAGAGTCAATGAAAAACGACTGAAGTGACATGCACTTTTTCGCGGGCGTTTTTATAAGGGCCGTTTTTACAAACGGCCGCGTTAAAAAATGGCCTTTTGGAACAGAACAAACGTTAAAACAACGGCCATCACACGGACGCATGTATTTCAATGGGGCCATTCACATGGATGTTGTTTCAACGGACCGTGTGAAGGGTCCGTTGAAAAATAGAACATGTCCTATTTTCTTCAGTTTTCATGGATCCCTCAATAAACTCAAGTCTATGGGGATCCGTGAAAACGGGTCCCACATGTGTGAAACTCTGACGTGAAAAACTGCGTTCGTGTGAATAAGCCATTACACTGCATAAAGAATACTGCCCTGGCAAAACAACCACCTGGGAAACCATCTGTGTGCAGTGTGTTTTGTGGCAGTATAGGAGGACACGGATTTGTGCATGAGGCCTTAGCATTGCGAAGTATAAGGGCTTGGCCACACGTAACGGAATTGCTGCAGAAAATTTCTGCAGCAATGCCTTTGAAAATAGCAGACATTCCTCTATCGGAAAAACGCACCATTTCCTGCGTTTTTTTTACTGCAGAAAACGGTGCATATTTCACTGCATTTTTCTCAATGCTGGGAGATGGCGACATCTCCTCTGTAAAATGCAGCAATTCAGTCCACTTTCCGCAGCAGGAATTGACATGCTGCAGTACGAAAAATACACACCACAGGTCAATTTCTGCTCTAGATTTTATGCAGCGTGTGGATGAGATTCGTTAAAGAGGAAGTGTCACCAGAATATAAATGCTCTAACTCTTACATAATGTGATCGTCGCTGTAATGTAGATTACAGCAGTGGTTTTTATTTAGAAAGACGATCAATTTTGACAGAGTTACGACCTATTTGAGCTTTATGCTAATGAGTTTCTTAATTGACAACTGGGCGTGTTTTACTTTTTGACCAAGTGGGCGTTGTAAAGAGGAGTGTATGACGCTGACCAATCTGCGTCATACGCTTCTCTCCATTCATGTACTCACATACAGCATGATCTCGCGAGATCACGCTTGCTGTCAGATTAACGTTACTTGTTCGGAATATCGTCAGCCATTACCACCTCCAGCCACAAGATGCCACTATAACCCACTGAACTTGCTCTTTTCCAAGATGGCCAGTTTTACCTCGGAAGAATCCATCTTGGTTCCGGTTTCCAGTTTGGGCCTATAAATAGGTACTTCCTGAATATAGCCTTTGCTTGAGTATCTATTTGTTCTGCTCCTGCTGCCTTGCACTTGCTCCTGTTGGAACATCTACCTGGTTGTGTACCGACACGGCTTCATCTGACTACCTACTTGTATACCGACAAGGCTTCATCTGACTAGCTGCTATATCTGTATGTTTGCTCTTCAACTAAAAGGATCCAGCTTAATACACCAGTATCGTGACATTACTGAAACGTCTTGAGAGTGAATAGACATCGCTTCCAGCCAGGACGCTATGTCTATTCACAATCCCGACACTTCGGTAACGTTTGTGTGGGACTTACGGCACAGCATATCGAGATCACGCTGTGCTGTCATTTACAGCGTGATCTCGCGAGATCACGCTTGCTGTCATCACTTTTCTGCTACTGTATTCTGCTGCGTTTTTACCCTCCACAATTCCAGACGGGAAAAAAATGCAGCAATTCCGCTAAGTGTGGACAAGCCCTAAGGGTGAGGTCAGAAGTCAGTTTTGTTGCATTGTTTTCATAGCAAGAGATAAATATCCATCCAAGACTACTACTAAACCTATTATATTATAACAAATATACCTAAATTAACCTAGAAAATAATAAAGGAACAATTTTAATATTTGAACTTTGACTCACACAATTGCATAAGAATAAAACAGCTATGTACATGCACCCACGAGGATATATCAACATCAAATAAATGACACTATAAAGCCCAGTTAAATTTAAATAAAGCGCACTCATTGTATAATAAAAAGTTATGCTCGCCTTAAATTAAAGGCCTGATTCACGCGAACGCTGCGCATCTCGGACGTGAAAAACTGCAGTTTTTCACGTTCGAGGTGCATCCGTGCTCAGCGCTGCGGGATGCGATGTTACGCATCCCCCATAGTTGAGAGTCTATGGAGGGATGCGTGATGTGTGAAAAGATAGGACATGTCCTATTTTCCCACGGACCCTTCACACGGTCCGTTGAAACAACGGCTGTGTGAACGGCCACATTGAATTACATAGGTCCGTGGGACGGCTGCGGTTTCAACGGCCGTCCCATGGACGTTTAACACGTTCGTGTGAATCAGGCCATAGTTTGTGTTTCAGTTTACCAAAATTGTAATGATTGCCATTAGTGAATGGAAACTTTACCTACACCCAGAGGTTAAAATACAAAACAAAAAAACACCCCTACAGATACACTTATCCAGGCTAAGGCCCCATGCACACATCCATAGTTTTTATCTGCTATCACTGATCTGTAATTCCGGATAAAATACTGACACATTCGTTTCTAATCGGCCATGGACACTTTCCTGTATATTTACGGGTGTGTCTCCGAGCCGTAGAAATTAGCAGCAAAAAATAGGACATGTCCTATTTTTCGCATTTACGTACTGTGCTCCTATACTTATTACAGAGAACACAGTGAGCAAATGCGGGTGACACTCCGTGCAGTATTTACTGACCCTAAATACTGCACGGTCGTGTGCAATATATTTTACCTACACTAGAACATTGTAGCAAACATTATTCGGATGATATAGATTTGCTGCTGCTGTTTAGCTTACAGAGTATTATTTATATTGTCTAAACTGGATACATTTTACAAAACTCAGCTTTGAGAAGTATAAGGGTATGTTCACATTGAATTTTTTGCAGGTTGAAAATTCTGCCTCAAAATTCCGTCTGGAATTTTGAGGCAGATATTGATCTGCCTGCACGCCGTTTGCTGCATTTTTCGCGTGTAGTCATTGAGCGCCGCGGGCAAAAACGCTCTGAAAAATGCTTTCTCTACCTCTCATTGATGTCAATGGGAGGTCAGAGACATAAGTGCCCGAAGATAAGGCATGCTACTTTTTTCCCATGAGCCGGTTTTACCGCTCGAGAGAAGAAAAAACCGCCTCCACCTCCCATTGAAATTAATGAGAGGCGTTTTCAGTTGTGTTTGGCACGTTTCACGATGTGGTTTTCGCATCAAAAAAACTCAGTGTAAACAGGGCCTAAGGGGGAGGTCACTTCTCAATTTTGTTGGAGTGTTTTCATACAATTTTCGGAGAAGTAACCAGCAGTTTTTGTTTTATTTGTGGTGCAATACCATTATACCGCCCACTTCCCCCATGTAAACAAAACCTTAAGCTGGCATTGAAAATAATGCACATATAGCTAATCATATTTATTACATTATATGACTAGAATTGCATTTCAGTGCACTTATGTGAGGCACTATAAGAAGAATGTGTTTATACAAAATAAAGGTCTTAAAAACATGTCACATGCATATGTTTTATAGTGTACCTTATCTAAAAAATGTCTATGAATGTACTATTATGCCGTGTGCATGACCTTTAAGTAAGCTGAAGAAGATACAGTTATCTTCCAACCTGACATGTAACATCTATCAATCACCGTGTTTTCATGTAATTTATGCAAAGCAAATAGCAGCTTCTATGACTAGTGAACCATGGCACTAGACTAGTGAATTTGATTAAGAAAAGATATGCATGGCTTAAGTGAAAGACAGGAAAATAATAGAAGTACAACAATAAAAAGGTAATAATGATCGAAAATTCAACCACATTATATCATAAGGTTCCATAGTACAATGTTTATATGATCCTCCATATAAACTAAGTGGAGATGAATATACATATACATAGATATATATATATATATATAAAAATAAGAGGGTAATGGTTTCTGGTTTACACGCACAAATAAATTTAGAATTGTTTAATATATCAGCTTCTACAAGGGATCTAAATAAAATTCCAATCCGGCATTCCCTATATGTAATGTATTTATACTGCATCAACAGTTGCAACGTTTTTCTCCTTTCAACTACTTCACATTTCCATTGAATCAAGAATGTAAATGAAGACAAAATGATTCGTTTTCAATTTCATGCTGAAGTAGCTCAAGTTAGTGAATGTAATTTCTCCTAACAAGAAAAATTTATCACCGTACAGCTCATTCAGTCAACGTTTGTTCTCAATAGTAACATGCGATTCTATGTACCAAAGAATAAGGCAGAGATGATGCAAAGCAAAAGCCTTTTGATAGTTATACAAAGCAAAAAATCAACAAAAAAATAAGAAAAAATAAAACGGTTTTAGAACATGCTCACTGTTGCTCAAATACATTCAGGTTATGAATGTGTAGAGAATTATGTTATTTAACCTACAATGCTATTATCAATGAGTGTATAAAATGTATGCATTCAATATTTTAATCTACTTCTTGAGAATACAGTAAAAATATATCAGTATAATTATGAATTCACAAATAATTGCAGGATGCATGGATTTTCATAGTAAACAACTTAGTAAATTGCACAGAGCCATATGAATGACCTGAAAGTCAATAAATTGGTTTTATGGCAAGATATAAATTGTAGGCATGCCTTATAGCATTGGATATAAAAAGAGAAACACTATGTAAGAAATAATATTTCTGCACTTTTTCCGCTTTTTCATGTTTTTTTATCCTAAACCTTCATCATTTTTCATGTCATCTTGAGTGGGACGCACCTAAACTTGCCAATAGATGGGTACCCCCTAATTTATTCCTAAACCCAACATATCCCGAAATGTGTGAAGCAAGCTGTTAAACATGTAAGGAAATAATAGGATACCTCCGACGGATACCTTCCATCAGCCATTCGTCGCCTATAGAATCCTATGTTTAAACGTATACTTACTATATTTTTTATTTTTTAAGAGGATCGGTCACTGGGTTTTTTAAGTTTAACTGGTTAACCGACATGAGTAGCGTTGTCTGCCCAATTCTAGCACTGGGTTCCCCCCCCCCCTAAACCGTCCCCCATTCCAGAAATATGGCCCAATGTTGTGTTGGCTTCTTATATGCTAATTTTCTGTAGTTTGTCAACTGGGTGGAGCTACCTTCCCTGCCTCGGATTCTGACTAATCGGCACGAGGCAGCTTGAGGGCAGTTCGAGCCTTGTTGGTTAACTACAGCAAATTAGCATATTGGGAGCCAACAAAACAGTGGGGGATCTAGAAAAAAAAAAAAAGAGCTGGAGTCAGGGAGACATCCCTATTTAGGTCAGTAAACCAGTTCAACATATATGACCTAGAGTCAGATCCTCTTGGGTATACTTTTTTTTTACTGGATGACTGGTAAAGATGCCTCTGTCGGATGCTATAGTCAGGCATCCTTTGCCTATAGACTCCCAAGTTAAAAAAACATATAAGTTGAACAATGTTTTTTTACTGGATGCTGCTAGATTGTATCATGACAAATTGTATAACTTGATGCAAATCAAGAAACGTTAAGGGTGGATACATGTATCGTATAACCAAATTGGATTATTTGAGTAGACTGAACTTCACCTGAACATTTGTACATGCAGGGAAGTTTTGGTCACCAAGACAGAAAGCCAAGTAGTTGCTAGGTAACCTGAATCAATAACCCTGTAGAACACACTCTGTGAGGTACTGTTGTGGAGTTTTGTTTTCAATAAACTATTTAGACTGCTTTTTTACACTGTACCACTGTATAGCTACTTCCATGCGGATCAGATTTCATGGACGGTATCACAGATAGCATCTAATTATTGTTAGAGCTCTGCAGTTTTCAACCTTAAGAACAGAGATTCAAAATAAGCACATTTATTTATGCTCAATAGGGTTTATAATACAATTTTTATATGGTGCTTTACACCAAGGAGACAAAGTGACTTGGAGCTGACACCAGAGTCCCAATGAGCCTGTCAGTATTAGGGTATGTTCACACTGCTTATTTTCGGCCGTTTTTCAGGCCGTAAAACGGCCAAAAAATTGGAAGCAGAGCGCCTCCAAACATCTGCCCATCGATTTCAATGGGAAAAACGACATTCTGTTCCGACGGGCCGTTTTTTTACGCGGCCGTTTTGAAAAACAGCCACCTAAAAAAACGGCCGCAAAAAAGTGCATGTCACTTCTTCAGCCATTTTTGGAGCCGTTTTTCATACTCTATAGAAAACGGCTCCAAAGACGGCCGTAAAAAACACTGGGAATATCGCTACTGGCAAGCCTTGACAAAGATCCCATTGAGACGGATAGAAACGTTGCCTGCCTGTGGGGTGATTAAAGCACATCACCTTTTTCACCTATTTCCTTGGAGTGCTGTCTCTTTAGTTGAATATATATATATATATATATATATATATATATATATATATATATATGAATAATTTTTTTTCTCATCTACGTTTTCAGACATTTGATCTTGGCATTTCTGCATTGCCTGTTTTTTAAATCTACATCAGGATTTCATTTTTACTTCATCACTTACAGTAATTTTACTATAGTTTACAATGTAAAACTATTTAGTATAAAGGCAAATCTATCATAAGATTTCTAGTAGAATATCAGGGTAACCCATAAGCTCCCACCTGGAAATACTATGTTTTGCAATGGAATTTTGAAATCTACTTACTTTTCATTTAGGTACGTACACATAAAATTGTGCTGAATGATCTCATGTACATCTCAGTATGTAAATCTCTGGTTGGCATCAATAATTCATTTAAGATTCTTAATTGTATTTTACATGTGAACTCAGACTTCCCATTTGTGCACAGAGAAAATGCTAAAGTCCTGAAACTGTTAGGAAAGTATTGAACAAAAACCCAGTAACTACACTGGTAAGATATAAAGAAACTAAAAAAAAAAAAAAAAAAAGGGAGAAACATAGCTATTTTTATATGTGAGTTAGGGGCTGTAAGTTTATATTTACAGCATAAAATTACTGGGACAGAACAATACTGGAATGACATGAGTACCAGTGGTAGATGCTTCTGTATACAGAAAAGCCTCTTTGCTGTGACAGATTCTCTTAGGGTAAGTTCAGCCAGAAGGAAAAAAAAAAATTCCTTCAGGATTTTTGAGTCCGATCTTGAAATGCCAGCATTTGACGCAATTTAAAAAAAAAAAATATTATTAATAAACAAATGCAAAAGACGATTTGAAAGAGGGCTGCGTTTCTTCTGCCTCCCATTGATTGGGGGGAAAAAAAGACGACTGCTTCCCATTAAAAATCAATGAGGGGAAATTTGGGGCGTTTTTTTTTTTTTTTGTGGTGCTGATTCAGAGCTGGTTTCTGCGTTTAAAAACTGTGTGGAAATAGAAAAAAAGGACTCCTTTTGGGTGCTCCTCTGTTCAAAATGTGTGTTTTTTTTGGATAGGTGGAAAAAGGTTTGTTATTCACAGGAAAGAAGCTTTGTTTAAAAAGTTTCCTTATTTTCTATTGAGGAAAGCAACGCATTTCAACCTTGCACCTAGGTCTTCATCAGGCATATAAAAATCATCTCACATCCTATGCTTCTATACTACAGACATAGTTAATGAAGCTGGGGTCATTAACTATGTCTGTAGCATATAAGCATAGGACACACTAGGGATGCATGATGCATCGAAACTTCGATACAGTTAAATGCCGTGCACCCTCAAACAGTTCGATACCGTTATTTCATGTATTTCGATACGAAGCTGTGCAGCCGCACAGCTAAGTATAGTAACACATGAATGTAGTTAGAGCGGGGCTGCGGCTGTGTAATACCCCGCCATTGCCCCTCTCCTGAGTCCTGACACGTTTGCGCGGTCAGCATGATGTGATGCGACCAGCACTGCACTAATGAACGAGGACACTGAAGACAGAACATGGCAGACGCAGTGCAAAACTCCTCCATGTTCTGTCTTCAGTGCAGCACGGCCACATCACCTCATGCTGACCGTGCGCACCAGTTGTCAGGAGCAGAGCAATGACTGTATTACACAGCCGCAGCCCCACTCTAATGGCGGAGATGAGCAAAACCTCATCTCCGCCGCTATTCCCCTGAATGCTGTGATCAAAGCTGACCGCAGCATTCAAGGGGTAAATGAGAAGGGGGGACGCCCCTTTGGATCGCATCACAGGGAATCCCTGTGACGCGATTGAGGGACATACCATAAATGGGCAGACAGCCCAGGGTCCATTGAAGGACCCCAGGGCTGTCTTACCATATTTCCTGTTAGGACATACCTAATTATGCCCTAACAACTGCCTGTGTACTATCCGTACACAGACTAATATATAGATATATGCCAGTACATTAAAGTTAAAAAATAAAAAACGTAACGATAAATAAAAAAAAATACACATACACATATTTTAAAATTAACATTAAAATAAGTCTCAATACATAAAATATACACATTCGGTATTAGCGCGGCCGTAATAACCTGCACAACAAATTTTTTGCATCATTTATGATGTGTACGCTGTAAAAAAAAAATAAAAAAAAAATTGCTTTCTTTCACTTATTATTGTCAGGCACGAGGTAGGATTAATTTAACCTCCATGTGCCTCACATTAATAGTAATTAACCCCATCATGTACCTTACACATTAACCCATTATGACTGAGAAACATGATGGGGTTAATTACTATTAATGTGAGGCACATTCAAAATTCATTACACCTCATACCTCACATCAGAAAAAGAACTTTTTTTTTTTTAAATTACTCTTGGCAAAGTATCATTTTGGTATCAAAAATCGCAATACTACACAAAGTATCGGTATCGAAGGCTAAATTCTGGTATCGTGACAATCCTAAGACACACTGGATCATTGTAAACACAGGAGCACCCAAAAGGAGTCCTTTTTTCTGTTTTCACTAGATCTGTCTTGATGATGGGGAGCTCTGCCAAGCCAAAGCCATTATAAACTCCAAGGGCTAGCACACTGTGGACCATAGAGTCAAAGACTTAGTTGTGCCGATGAACCTGCACAACTCAAAAATGTGAGTTATCAGAGATAACTATCCCACACACAAAGTTTATTTAAACTGTACCCCGACTTTTTTTTTACCTTAGAGTAGCGCTGTTCCTTATTCTCATTTTTCCCCCTTCCCATTTTTCAAAGCAAAAAACTGTGTTAATATGGCCTTAAATTCCTAGATGAGCAAATTAAAAATGTCTCTTAACCTTTATAATAAAGTAAAACATTATGCTAAACAATAAGACAGAACGTATACATACTAAAGAATGAAGCAAGGAAAAAAATATATATTGTCACTTCATTTCAAAATATAAAACCACCAGAAATTGCATTTACATTGGTACAATGTTCTGGATAGCATTGCCAAGAGAAATCCGCTTCTTAACATCATTCTGTACTGATTAAATTCTTAAAACAATTTCTTAGCAGCTGGAGACATTTTTTTGACAGAGCTTCAAATCCCCATCACAGACAAAGAATTTAATTATTGGCTATCAGCTGTCACCACTAGGGGGGGGCTTAGGATCCTACTGTATAATGTTTTATTATGGAGTTCAATGTACACACAATATGTAATAGATTCTGAAGCTCAGTCTAATGATGACTGTAGACCACCACAATTGTATCTTTTTAACTCTAGGTTTCTACAGGTAATTTGGAGCTCTGTATCAGAAAGAAATAAATACAAATATTTGGACCTATTCAGAAAAAAAAAAAACAATTACGTTCAAGGGCGGACATTTTAAAGTTTAAAACTATATAATAAAACTGAAAAAAAGATAAAAAGTTTGACATTTTGTGTAATCATTTGTTGGTATTAATAAAATCACAATGCATAACCAGCCTGTTCATACATACATATCTGGAAGTTTAGAATTCAACAGTTCCACATAAAAATGTACAGTAAATTCAATAGTAGCCCAAACATAAAATAGTTTTGTAAGCTAAAAAAATTAAGTTATGGTATAGTTCTAAAAATCTATTTATCACACAGCTAGCTGTCCATGTCCAAAAACAACCTCCATCTTCTCCAACATCTATTTGGCCCAATGGTCTACCTGAAGTTATTTATTATTTAATACAACAAAAACAAAGTTTGATGGTGCCAACAAGTATGTAAAGCACAGACATGAGACTCCTATAGCACCGTAGCGACATAAAAGGGTTGCACAATTAACCAGCAAGTTCTTTGCCTTAAATACAATAAACCACATACAAAGTTTTGAACAATATTATTGATGCCCTTTAAATAAGAAAACTGAATGTTAAATGTTAAATAAATGTTAAAATTATGAAATTGTGTTGCAGGTACAAGGAAAAGACCTGAAAGTGCCTGTACAAAAAAAGCCAAATCATTTCCTTAACATTTTGTATTCTATCATTTACTGCAATTTAAACTTTACAATACGACAATTCCTTTTAGTGTTTTATTTAATGGAAGCTGCTGTTAAACAAATATACTTTAGGAAAGCACAAAAAAAAGATTATCTACGGTTGGCTGATAGTTAATGATGACTCCACTAATGCCTTGCCAAGTACAATTTGCCATATGAATGTCTTATGCAAAAATTGTAGCCTTAGACAAAGATATAACATCATAAATTTATTTTCAAACCGTACAAGCTAATCTCCATTTTTATTGTTATGGTAGCAAGAGACACACTGAAAATCTTGATTCTTGGACAGATGGCCAACTCTTCACAGAATACTAATTTAAACGTGAGCCAAGTCTAAGGTTATTCCCTGTTTAGCCATACAGCCAACAATATCTATCTGAAGATAATAAATGCCAATCTTTTAGGTAAATGTTTATCAGCAGCTCACAACCTTATAGCTTTGGCATAGAGCACCAAAGCTCCAACTCTTGTATATTTAATGTTCTAGGCAGCATCCAAAATGTATACTTTAACTGAAAAGCTAGCTCTAAATTATGACAGTGCGGTTTCTTGCTAAGGTTTTTTTATTATTCTTGTAGGCAGGGACCTCTCTTTTGGTCTCATTATTTGTTCTTTTCTTTTGATTACTCATCATTTTCCTTGTTTGTTACTATCCCAATTTCAAAGAATTGTGGATTATGTTGGCGCTATATAAAGATTATTATTTGTTCTACAATAAATACTACAAACAATACAACAGGTAACTTTTCAAGCATATAGGAGTCCTTCCAAACTAAAACTCCATTACTTTGGACCCCACTGGTATAAAATTCTGACTAACCCCGCCTATTAGCAAATGTTAGCAGATGTGCTGCCAACATGATGGAAATGTATGGGGAACAACTATTGTAGTAACGATCGCTCGTCCCCAGACATAAGCAAGCATTGCTCCTTGTAAAAGCAGAAAACGAGCTTCAATCAACAAGTTGTCTCATTGATCAGCACTAGTTTTCACGGCCTATATCGGGCCATGTAATTGGACCTTTAGAAGCAATGTTAGCTTATGATATATTGTAGTATTAAGAGTATTCAAATAAAATCTATTTTAATGAGGTATGCACAAATCTGAAGAGTTTGCTTTCCCTGAATGAATCTATACGATGGAGCTTGTAGGCTGGTTTAGAGACCTTTTACCAAATAATATTCAGTATTGTTATGCACTGAATATGATGTTTCATGGCAGGCCAAAAGGCTATCATGTTGTAGAAGAAGTTGTTAAATTCTGTAATCTAAGGAGGTCTCAACATGGATCAATAAAGCCCAACCGATTCAAGAATAAGCATTTGAATAAGCAAAACAGAAGTTATTCAGGAGAATTACAGTGAAAGTTATTAAGAAAGATATAATAAATACATTTGTCACTATGCAGTTTTGCTATTTTTTTTTAGGTGATTTTTTAGGCATTAACACACAAAAGTAGCACTTTGATAATAAGTGCCAGGAACGGCAGTGACAGTCACAAGAGTAAAAACTAATTGAAGCATCTAAAATTTACCTTTTCCAGATTAATAGCAACTTTAAAAATCTGGTACCGGCCCTACCTGGTTCCATGGGTGCTGGATTATTGGAATTTTACTCCATAAGATACTGAAGAGTAACGGTTTTTGTGCATTAAATGCCTAAAAAAGCACAAGCGTCTTAAATACTATTTAACATAGTTATCTGTAAAAAAAAAAAAAAAAAGATTGCAACGGTCGCTGATTTTCCTCATCATTTTAATGATAAACAGCTAATGAATATAACTTTCCACAGAAACCATATATATGTTGTTTATTAAGTTTAAAACAGAAGACCTGTCAAATTAGCCCGAAATGCCTATTGACCTGTAAGAGACTTGGAATTTCTCAAACACTTAATTTATTTTCAAGAATGTTTCGCCCTTAAGTACATCTGACACCATGTTTAGGCAGTGACAACATAAAGGTTTCTGGGATTTTAACCGTGTATCATGATAAGGGACCAAGAAAACCTGGTACATTTCTCCATTTGCAATTCATCACTGTGCAGTTCACTGGTGGCATTCAGTGTATTCATCTTGCACAGTCTCAGTCTTTGTCAGCAAGACAAATACCAGCTTTTTTTTTTATCTGCAAATGTAAACATTTTTTTTCTTTGCCAAAACTTTAAAGTACGATACAGTTTAGGAAAGATTCCAGTTACAAAATGGTCACTTAGGCCTCATTCACATCACAGGGCGTTTGAGTCCGCAATTTATCTGCATTTTTGCAGATAAATTGCTTGACCTATTCATTGTAAGGCCAGATGCACACGACCGTGGTTTTCATGGATCTGTACTGGGGTCGCGAATCCGGACCGCAAAAACTCAACTCTTTTTACAGTCCAGATATGCGGCTTCACTAAACTGGTGAGATCTTTTTTTTTTTTTTCGTGGATCCGTGAATCTTGGTGACACACAAAGTTTTTTGTGACAGGTCCTTCGTTTTTTGGACCGCAAAACCAATACGGTCGTGTGCATAAGGCCTTAAAAAGTAGTCTGTAATGCATTCATATTTTTTATACTTTGCTCAAGTAATTACAGTGCTTCTAATACACATTGCCATACTACCTTATTCTGCTGCAACATCTTTCTTTACTGTATATGGTTTTGTTATTTTAAACTTATGCAAATACGTATTCGTTTTTAAAGAGAACTTGCTAACACTGGCAGGATTATTCAAAATTAATGTTTTATGTATGGGCAGTTTAATACTTATACCCTACATAGCCTGTGTGAATGAGCATGGCATGGAGGTACTTTTCCACTTTACTACAATGTTATTCGATATGCCATCGTACTCAAATTCCTCCATGGACCACACTAGTAACAGTAACAGTAGGAAGACGTATAAAGAAAGGCAACACCTAAATAGTGTCTGGCATCTACTAGAAGACAATATGTAATGTACACTACAGTCAATAAAAATGACATTTCATAGTGAAGGATAGTTCTCTTACAGAACTTACACGGTTTATTTAAGATGTGATGAACCTACACTGACATATTATGGAACTGCTTTTCTAGCAATTCTCTAAATTTTCATAGGCTACATTCAGACAAGCGCGTCTGACTGGCACGTAAAAAAAGGAAGCGTTTTTTCTACATTTCATATCATTGTGCGATCAGTGTGCTTTGTGTTTTTCACGTCCGTGCAAGTACTTCCTTTTTTTATTTCTCTAGTAACTGATGCATGAAACACCGTGTGGTGTCCGTGGTTTTCAAGCATCCAGACTTCAACAGGGAACTTGGTGCGCAAAAACGCACCAATATAGGACATGCAGTGAGTTTCACGCAACTGACACATGCTGCGTGAAAATTCACGCATGTCTAAATAGCCCCACTGAAATGAATGGGTCCGTGTGCTGTGAGTTACTTCAATGCACAGCACACGGAGGAGGAACATGCTCGTCTGAATGAGCCCTAATAAATTTTACTCCCTGAAAAAGATGGAGTTACCTGCTGATAAACGGTCAGAAATTCCTGCTCCGAACAGAAAAAAAAACTGATTGACCCAACTACTGATGGGTTGATAAATAACCCACAGTGAATTCGATTTCCCCAAGACTTTCCTGCTGCATTATGGAGATGCTTTTATAGGGAGTGATTCCAATTTTAGTAAGGGATATTGCACAGAAGAGAAAAAAAAAATTAAAAATTAAAATAAAAAAAATATAATTATGTATATATATTAGGGATATCAATGTATTCAGCTTGTCTAATATAGTAAAGTGGGTTCACAGATATTAACCTACACTTTAAATCCTAGTTTACCTGAACAAAACACACAAATCGTCACACGATAATAAATTTGACTATATAGTATCTAGCGGATATTTGGACAGAATTTAAATGTAGAACAAAATTAATGTGGAACACAGACCAAAGTAAAATGTATCCGGATATGTAGGGACTACATGAAAGTGTTCATGTATTGGTATGTGAAAAGAGAAGTGCTGATTATTAATGTGATTAGCCATGTTAAGTATATTTAATAACTTAGATAAAAATAAACGCACACCATATAACTTACTCATACGTACATATAAATACTTTCATGCAGATTATTAGACCACAATGAACGGTCTGCAGCACGTTGTTCCCTATTCTGAAATCTAAGAAGACTTTAAAACCAGTGATCTTTTAAAATGAAGTTGTGAGCTATGCCTGAAGAGAGGTATAATTGCAGACCATGTATTGTTGCAAAATGGAGACCTTTCATCTAGTGTCAAACATTTAGGCATTAAAATGTATATAGTTCTTAAATTGGGATTTAATTTGTTACAGTCAATTTGAAGAGGTACAAAATATAGCACCTTACTTGTACTCTATTTTTCTCAGGCTATCAAACTACACAGAGAAAACTTCAACCTCAACTCATAATAATTGCCCTTTAATGAATTATTCCTTTGAGCCCCTGCCGTCTTAAATGAGTTTGTACATTAAGGAGGCAGGAATCATGCAGCTAAATAGAGTGGGCAAAATAAAGCAAAATTAAACATTGAAAATAGGAGAATTTTCCTTTACTCCATAAGTATGTGCTCTGTTACTTCTCAAATGACAACAGCATTAGCGTCCGACAAGCCTCACTGAACCTCTTTCAATATTCTTTTCTCCTTGATGGCAACACAGGCATTTCCCCCTCCAACAAATGAACAGGCAATTCCCTGATTCCAGATGAAACATACCAAATGTATTTACTGCTGTTAAGAGATGAAAGAACAAAGTGTTGTGTATGATATTAGCTGACAAAATGAATCTGATGTGTTACTCAAGACCGCTGGGTCAGACATGTATACTTCACTTGTTTACCCGGTCTATACTCTACTCAGACAGATAACATTGACATTGCAGAGATACAGTATTTTTAATATGGAAAACACTATTGTGGCCTTCTTTTACCAGGAAGGGAAAAGCTGAAGTATGTGACTGGCAGGGTTCCATAACTCAGTTTGCACACTGGCCAAAAAGTTACAAAGCATGGGGTCACCAATGAGGCGTGTAAGACACTGGTGTCAGAGAGAGCAATTAGACCAAATCTGGAAAAAAGTAAAGAAAACTAACTTTATGGGTTATCCAAGCAGTTTGGCAGCGGTCGTTATATAAACATATGTAACACATGTATAGTAGCAGTACACAGCCCTCTTTCGCATGTATATATTGCACAACTTACAGGGGAAATTCCATTACCTGACATACATTAAATGGGATGGAAATGATGAATACCCTCCTGGATGTTACCATTTCCTTCCCAATTCACTGCAATAGGTACAGACCAGCAACAAACTTTACTACTGTACATCTGCCCCAACATCAGCCATTTTGGAGGACACCTGTTTTGCCGTAGTTTTTGCTGCAACGGTCTCTGTGAGAATGTCCAACGGTGTTGGTCTTATTGAATTTCTCTCATGTTATCTCAAACTAAAACGGCAAACACCTGCAAGTGACATGTCAGGCAGTAGTGTCACCCTGACATTTAGTGCAGCCATGTAGCAGTAGATGAAATAAAGTTGCATTGCTACAATACATACTGTCAGGAAGCCAAGACTAATTACTACACAGGAATGTGGCAGGAGCCAAATCTAATACTAGTTTTATGCAGAACAGTTGATGTGTTGAAATGTTGGTTTTTACTGTAAGGTAATGGAAAAAACTTACAAATGCTTAAAATCAACATATCAGCCAATACAATCTAAAACATTTTTAAGGTAAGCATCTATGGAATGTCAGTAAGTTAAAGCCAGCTTCTTCCTAATAAATAAGTGTTGATTATGTGGACTAAAAAAAACCAGATTCCTTAATTTAAAGGCTCATACCGGATTTATAGAACGAGGGTTTACATACTGTAATTAGGAACACAGGTTAAAAATAACAGCTTCTGTATTCTGCTGACTGTCTCACAGAGCAATAGAGGGAATCCACTGCTACCAAGTTCTACTATTGTCAGATGTGTGGTACTCCTAAAATGGAGAGAATTATGAGACGTCTTTAGGCTGACAAGTAGCACCAACAACAGACGAAGGTGCAGGGCGCTCAGCTGAGCGCTTGTTTATCTTCATTTCAGCGACGGTGGGGGGTCTCCGCACCAGTTCCCCCACCATTCCAAACATTTGATATGTTTCTCTGACATATCAAAAGTTTGAAGACAATGCAGTAAGGCTTCATTCACATCTGCGTTGGGGTCCCATTCTGATGTTTCTGTCAGAACGGGACCCTGAGCAGACACAAACTGACACCGACGGAAACCAGAGGTTTCCGTTTCCATCACCATTGATTTCAATGGTGACGGAGCCGCGGTGCCTGTGGTTTCCGTTGGTCTCTTTTGTAACCGGACCCGTTATTTTGCTGGAAGCAATAGAGAAGCAATAGCGTAGTCGACTACGCTATTGCTTCCGGCAAAACGACGGGTCTGGTTCACAACAGACACAAACGGAAACCACAGGCACCAGCTCCGTCACCATTGAAATCAATGGTGATGGAAACAGACCTCTGGTTTCTGTCGGTGTCAGTTTGTGTCTGCTCAGGGTCCCGCTCTGACGGAAACCCTTCGACGAAACGTCAGAACGGGACCCCAACGCAGATGTGGCTGAAGCCTTACTCTTTAAATGTGATTTATATCTAAAACTGTGAATTTGAGTATGAATACATTTGTCACATATTGTATGCTTTAGAAAGTCAGTTTATCTATAGCGAGAGCCTCAGGCCCCTAAAATTGGAATGTTAGGTCTATATAACAGAGACTTGTTAAGTCTGAATATTCCAGGATCCTTGAGTTTTGTAAACCTATTTATAATATAAAAAATAAAATAGAGGGGTCACTTTTGTTCACAAGTATTGAACTAAATATTGCATTAAAAACAAGTATGGTACTTCGTGCTAGGTATTGTAAAGTAAATTGCAAAATTACATACAAACTATGCTTTAATCCATGGCGTGGGTATGAAAAAACAATAGCGTCTTCAAAACAGAAAGAGTTGGTTCACAACAGGCCTAAAGCAAATATCTCTATCTCAGTATAAAACAAAGAGCATGTTAAAATAGTTTTCTGAATAGTCTTCTTCGCTGTTGTCCCTATAGTCCTACAAACAGTAAAAACTGCAAAGGGCTCACCGCAGTCAACAGATACACAAACACTCCCCAGCATATGAATTGTAATACAGTCCAGATTGATTCTAGATAAGAGGCACTTTGATTCTATATCCATTTTATTTCCACTTCTCTGCTAATCCAATAAAACAATTGCACAGTTGCAAGCCAGGAGGGAAAATATATTGCTGATCACTTTAAAGAAAAAAAAATAGATAATACCGTTTGACAATGCCCTTGTGTTTTCTGTTATTGGTGAGTTTAGGGATAGTTTGGTTATATAAATGCCATACATTTTTAAAGTAAACAAGCAAATAAGCGTGGCATCCAGCAGCTTTATACTTCACATATAAGTTTATAAAAAAATATAATAAGAACAAAAACAATAGCAATATGTAAATGTTTACATAGCGGCATTATATACTGCCAATCTCTACAATAAGAGGATATAGAACAATGTTATGTATCCTAAAGAAGGGTCCGTTGACATCTGCGCGGGAGGTTCCGTTAGGGGCCTCTGTCACAGATCCGGCCAAAAATACCGGAACAATAGTGCAGCATGATGATCTATTGTTTACGGTAAAACCAGACACCCTGGAGGAAACCTGACAGAACCCGTTGAAGTCAATGGGTTCTGTCGGGCACTGATGGTGTCAGTCGTACAACGGAATTGGCACTTCCGGTATTTTCATTGTTCTACTCCTCTGACAGAGCAGAGCAACGGAAACACCAACGCAGGTGTGAACCAGGCCTAAGACCACTTCTTCACAGCTGATCACCATGGGTCAAACGCTTTAAACACTCAGCGCTCAAATGAAGTTTCCAGGGAAATGTTGACAAGTTATTCCATGGCCAGAAGGCCATAGAAAAACATGACTGTGCAAAGTCCGCCAGAGCAGGAGCTGCTCTTACTTAGGGGCCCTCTACTGGTACAAACAGAGGGGTCCTGGACAGGTAACTTCATTTTAAGACATCCATATGCCCGAACATGCCACCATAAGGCTTATGTACTAAGCTTGTTTTCAGGAGAAAATGCTTATTGCTAAATAAGCAATATAAAACAATGTTGTAAAGACATCATAAAAAAAATTCAGGGTTAATTAAAAAGTTATAAACCAAGCCAAATGAACAGGTAAATTTGCCTAAAGGGGGTTTTACACAGGACGATTATCAGGCAGACTGTGTAAAAAGGGCAGCGATCGGCAGACGAACGAGCAAACGCTCGTTATTGCTGTAAACAGAGACGCGCTGCCGACATGCTGATAATGTATGGGGACGAGCGATCGTAGTAATGACCGCTCGTCCCCATACATAGCTCCGTGTGACATGAGCAAACGAGCGCCGATCAAAGATGTCTCGTTGATCAGCGCTTGTTGCACTGGCCAAAATTGGCTGGTGTAATAGGGCCTTAAAACAGCCAGAAACATTAGATAAGATAATTGTTGGACAGTGAAAATAGTGCCCCTGTATGTTCAAGTTAGGGGAAAGCAAATGTCATTTTGATGGAACGAGGGGATACACGTGGCTGCCAGACACCTCTAGTTCATCTTCTCAGGGAAGCAATTGAATTGGACAGGATCAAAAAGGTTCCAGATTTGGGAATTTTCCATAAGCAGAAAGCAGACAAACTCTTCCAACTTCCACAGCTCCATGATCCACTGACAAATATCACATTTTTATAGCCAGTTTTTAGCTCTCCAATATTATGGTTAAGAGGAGGGTGCCTTCAGCGTTGCTCATACCAGTATGAAACAATTCCTACTACACTCATTTTACACCATTTTTATTTATTTTTTTCCTTCCTTCATTTTCCACCTGAATATGTTGGCAAGCAGAAGTTATGACTTATAAACGAAATAAACAAGAAATCTTTTTGGGCTAGTTTTACAACAGTGGGATTTGGCTGAGGTATGGAAATATTAATGCCATGAATACATTTTATTGTGCACCAGTATTTTAAATGTGTGCTTGAGTTACGTAATCCAAATGTTTTACTTAATAAACTGCCAAGTTTATTTTATTTTTTAAAAAGCTATATTTCTCTTGGAACTCTGCTTATGTCAATCAATTTTGTTACAATAAATACATTTGATTTTGCATTTGACCATTAATGTATGTTGCTTTCATGCTTGTTAGGTAATGTTAATGAAAGGTCCATTTCATATTACTGCTCATATGACCAGTTCCATGCTCCGAAAACGTATACCCATTAGGTAAAGAAAAAGAATGTGCCATTATCCAAACTTAACAATCACTATACACTGAGGCTTTGCAGTAACCTTTCATTGTTATCTATAGAGAGATTGAAATTGCTAATCTCACAAACAGAAAAAGCAACAATGTAATTTCATTTTAGCATTTTGATTGTCATGTTAGCTTTGTCTATTTATATTTCATACAACACCCAGTATGGGAATTACACGTTTTGAAAATGTCCAAATTTCCTATTAAATTAAAAAACAAAAATTCAAAAATAACTTCTAGGCAGTTCACTATGTAAGCAGTACAGTAATGACACATCTACCATGCATCAATATCTTCATAAATATGAATACTACTGGCAACTCCACAAACTAAGGGCAAGGAATTGTGCAAGCCTTTTTACAAGCTAATGAACAGCATGGAAATAATTGCCACAGACATAGTTGGGAGATTCTATTTTTTCCTGTGTATATTATGCAGTCACTGATAAACGACAGCATAGAATCATTTAAACTGAGACAAACATATCCATGGTAAAGAGTGAGACACTTAACAATTTATCTTCATGAGCCTTCAACAATCTCTATTTAATCAGAGGTACTTAATGGCACAGACATTAGCAGTTTACAAGAGGTCAGTATAGATAAATGATAATTGCTTTAAATCGTGAGCTTGTGAGCTATAATTCCTATTATTTATGTAAAAAGTGATGTTCCATTGCTAAGGATATGATATGCATTTATACTCCTGAAATATAGGAGAATTTCTCTCAATTATTTTCTTTCTAAGCGTAGAGTTGATTACAGAATCTCCATACTATTTGTAAGGGGCATAGAAATGACACGGTGTGTGCATCATATCATACATATGATTATGATCATCATAAATACCTCCACCTCTTATAGCAACTATTACAAATCCATGCGCTGCTTGGTTTTTAATAGCATTGGCTTACTGCAAATGCAAACAACCATATGTTCACACACTATGCTATTTTAGTGCTAGTAAATAGCATAATGAATTCACATTATGTATCAATTATGCCTTCTGTTCTCTACAGAAGAGAACGTAAAAAAAAGTAATAGAGCTGCTGTGGTCCAGTATTTATACAGGAAAGAACAGCACAACATGCTGTATTATTTCTCTCAGTTAAAATACAAGGAACTAGCAGTATTTTTTACATGGTCGCCTATGCAGGGAAGAAGGTTTAACCAATGCAGAATTTGCATCCATTATGGCATTTGCTAGCTCGAAGATAGGATAGGTTATTTTATGGTTGGTGTGAACTGACATTATAGGGATGAAGTATAGTCAAAATACTGCCATATAAAAACACCTCTGCCCATAGATAAAGGAAGCGAATAGAATAAAAGCTTTGGTATACTAAATGTTCTGGGTCGCCAGCCGGCAATGCCACCAGGAAGATTCCTTCTGTTTTTGCCCGGTCTTGTTTTTTTCCTTTCGCATAATCCAGTGAGACAAGTCATTACATATGCACTCTTTGCTCTACTTTATTACAGACTGTTACCAGTAAAGGTTGATCTACCTAAACTACTTAACTTCACCAAAGCTATACCGATATATACGGTATTCAGTTATAGAAAAAAACAAAACACTTTTTTTTTAAGCCCCCAACATGTATATATGTAATTTCACTAAAGAGTAGGAGAATCTCCACTCTTGTTTAATCTAGGAAAAGTTTATATTACAGTGACAATATGAGTCATATTTCTGTCAGAGTTGAGAAAAAGTTTTTCTTCAACTGTCCATGTGATGTAGAACAGATGAGATTCTTCAATGAATCCCTCGATCATTAATCTAACTTTTTTTTTCCATTTTCTGATGTGTTCAGTGTAAGACAGTAGTCAATCTGGTTTGTAGTAACACCCCAAGGGAAAGTCTTTATGAAATTGCCTATGTAGAACTGGTCTTTTGAGGCATAAATTCCTCATGTAAACAAAACATGCATGGCTAATCAAGTCATCCTATTTTAGCAGCGGCTTCTTAGAAAGTCACACCCTGAGCAAAAATGCTTAACATTTTCTGAAAAAAAAATATATAAATACTATATTATGTTAAATAAATATAAATTCTGGTAGGTTAAGTATGATTGCTCATAGCAGGGTGTTTTGTTTTTTTATACTATGATTTTTATTGAAGAAATATTTTCCAAACATACAGAAATTGAAATCAATGTTTTCACATTACCGTAGTATAAAACAAGTATATAATAAAATGTTTACATTGAAAGGCTACCACGTAAGCTAGTCCAGTTCGTTGACAGGTACACCGCAACAAAAAGGAAATAAAGTTAACAGAAGTAAGCACATACTAGCTTACTTCATACTACCAACAGTATGTGTCTTATATAAAGAAAAAAAAAAACTATATATGAGAAATGCTCAGGTTGAGAGAGCCCAAACGTCGCACTTTTGGGGTCAATAAAGCACCCACTTTTTTCACCATAAGCCTTTGTGAGTGCTGCCTATTTACTGCTTTTTGTCTAGAGGGACAGTGGTCAGTTCCCTAAGGCTTGCACCCCCTTTCATTTAAGCCTGTGCCGCTGGATTGATTCTATTTTTGTATCATATATATATACATACACACACACACACACACATATATACTCTGGGTCCGTTCCCTGTTGTCATATGCAATCCATGGTTTCCTCGTTATACACTTGTGTGGCCAACCCCACACGTATCATGAGGAGTGATGTGGATGTCCCTATGGCTGATGAGTGTGTCACGCATGCTCTGAATGCTGGTACTCCATGTCATGGGGTGAAGACCGTGACTGTCTATATGATGGCCAGTATGCCCTTTCCCCTCTCCCATGTCTACCATGTGTATGAGGTTATCCACTGTGGATTCCCACTGGATTGGCTACCTGACTATATGAGAGTGTACAGACACACTGGTTGCATTTTTTACGATACCGATGTGACAACAAAACATAGACATATCAGTACATATGGTTTCCGCTTGACATTTGAAGGTCCATTACAGTCCCTTGTCCCTTTTTATATTGTTTTCACATTACTTTATTCTTTATATCAGGATGACGAAGAGGTACTACTTGCGCATGCACCTACTAGTGTGGCATGTATTATTCCAATTTCCATCATGGCCGCTATGGCCTACATGCTCTCCACGGCGCATGCGCCGCTTATGTCCTGTTACCCCTAACTAGACTATACTTCCAGACATGTGCAATTGTGCTGCACAGACACAGCTTTCAGCTTTACACCTGTGGAATACAGAGAGGTGATGTGTTGATTTTAGTTCACTGCCACACTTGTGATCACTACCTTGTTTACATATTTATAACTTTTATATTGTTCTGTATGTATCAATACGGCCCTTGATTGATTAGTCAGGTTATCCTGACTTATATGCACCTATACCTTGTACAGTATATTGAACTTCACATGTATACTCTTACTATTTTGACAAATTTTTGTTCACCACTCTAAATTGATACCATGTTTTATTCTGTGAATCTACACTGTCATTTGCTTGAGAAAGGCTCTAGTGGACGGAGATTAAAGAAAGAACCCATCTTTTTCACTTGATTTTTGGAGTTGCTGCTCATTCTTTCGAATATATATATCATATATGTATATAAATATAATTTTATTTCGGGCCTTTAGAAATTCTAGGTGAAAGGGATAGTTTTATGCTTGCAGAGAAGGAAAGTGAACCAGTCATCCTGCTATCCACAGGTGAGAAACTGAGCAAGAGAGACTAAGATTTACAGCCTGACATCTGCACTGTTCTCCCTCTACCTCTCAGTTTTTGTAGAGCTCAATACTGGATGAAGTAACTGAACATGTTCACACTGACGCACGCCTTATCTTTTTCTTCTTGTGACAACAAGTAAACAGTTGCTTTGATATTGGCTTGGCGATAAAAGCTCTGTTATATCATTGGAGCCTGTAGATAGATTTTTACTAAAACCATTGGATCACCAGGGGCAGATTTAAAAAAATAAAATAAAATCTGCATCAAACCTCTGAATTACCAGGTAGATTTTAATGGCACATGGGTACACTGAGCTGAACTGAATCACAAGGGTTAGCAAAAATGAATGGGTCATTAGAGGTGGCCATTGGGTCACAATGGAAGCCTAACAAACCACAGATTATGTGTCTTATTTAATGGCTACTAAACAACTGGTTTACCAATGGTAACTGAACAACCAGGGTTGGAGCATTGCACAACTAGAAACCGTATCACAAGAACTGTGTACAGTGCCACTGGATCACCACCGGCCAATTAATGCATAAATTACTCACCTTGACAATGGATCGAATTGGTTATTTTTATTTGTTGCTACAAAGATAATATCAGTGTCCCAAAATGTCACCAATCACATATGCAAATTATGCATAGAGTCAGGGAAATAAGAAACCAATATATAATTAAAATAATTTAATTTTCACTTCTAGTTTGCCTTGATCAAACATACACCCTTAGGGGGCAGTTACCATTACAGCCATTTGATCTACCAGCATACTTTTATATTTTGGGTGGAAATTAGAATTAACCCACCCAAATACAGGCAGAACATATAAACTCAAAGCATGTCTTTATTAGATAGCAAACTCATGGTCCCAGTACTTTGCTGTCCTTTCTAAAGCGGTGATTATGTTTTTTCATCGTACCAGCATTAAAGAGGTTCTGTCACCACATTATAAGTGCCCGATCTTCTACATAATGTGATAGGCGCTGTAATATAGATTACAGAAGTGTTTTTTTATTTTGCTAAACTATCATTTTTTACGGAGTTATGACCTATTTTAGATTTATCCTAATGACTTTCTTAATGCCCAACTGGGCGTTTTTTAGCTTTTGACCAAGTGGGCGTTGTAGAGAAGTGGATGACGCTGACCAATCAGCGTCATACACTTCTCTCCATTCATGTACTCCGCACATAGTGATCCTGCGTTGTTTACTATGTGCGGTCACTTACTCACACATTAACGTTACTGAAATGTCTTGAGTGAATAGACATTCCTTCCAGCCAGGACGCGATGTCTATTCACAATCCCGACACTTCGGTAAAGTTTGTGTGTCACTTGCTGACACAGCACATCGAGATCACGCTTGCGGTCATTAAGTCCCACACAAACGTTACCGAAGTGTCGGGATTGCAAATAGACATCGCGTCCTGGCTGGAGGTGATGTCTATTCACTCTCAAGACACTTCAGTAATGTTAATGTGTGAGTAAGTGACAGTAAACAATGCAGGATTACTATGTGCTATGTGCAGATTACATGAATGGAGAGAAGTGTATGACGCGGATTGGTCTTCTTTACAATGCCCACTTGGTCAAAAGCTAAAAATGCCCAGTTGGGCATTAAGAAAGGCATTAGCATAAATCTAAAATAGGTAATAACTCCATCAAAAATGATCATTTTTCTAAATAAAAATCACTGCTGTAATCTACATTACAGCGCCAATCACATTATGTAGAAGATAGGGCATTTATAATGTGGTGACAGAGCCTCTTTAAATAAATGCATATCCTCAAAAGTACATTATTTTTTTTGTTCGTTTTTTTGGGAATGTGTTAGGCAGGCAGTAAATATGCATAATGAGGTAAAACAACAGGTATTTCTTGCACAGCTTGAGTATTGTTTCGTTTAAAAAGATAGGAACAGCTGCTGACAGGTTTAGTTGAAACAGTAAACAGCACACCAGATCACAGGCGGAAACAAGCAACAGGAACAATTTTTGTTAATACACTGCTCAGAGAATTTGATCAATTTTCTGAAGTGCTTTTAAATATAAAACAAAAAATAGAATATTTTTGCATAGTCTTACTTACGTTCCTATAAATACATCACATGAATCTGTGCCTGCCTTTTCTGTAAAGAATTCTAACACCCATACAGAAAACCAAGCATTTATGCTCCCTTCAAGTAAAAACAGACAAAGCCTACCCAATTTAACAATAAATTGTAATTTTGGCTACCTGAGCCTTGTCTGCCCTACCACATATGCTTCCAGTTCCACTGAAAAGTAAGTAGATGATGAAGATCAATCTACATAGTAGTCATATAATAGGATTCCCATACATTTGTGGATCCATATGCTGATCTTCATTGTTGACTACAACTAATGTCCAGCAGTCCTTGAGTACCCAGAGCTGTAGAAATGTTGGATGCATCACAGTTTTATACTATACAGCAAGCCAAAAAACAAAAAAAATAAAATAAACCAGAGTCCGCTGCGTGAAACTCACTGCATGTCCTATGTTGGTGCGTTCACACACCTATGCGCCCATTGAAGTCAATGAGTGCGTGAAAACCATGCCCCTCACACGGATGCACATCCGTGTGCGGTGCGTGCTTTGCACATCAATTCAATTGAAAAAAAAAAAAAAAATGATGTGCTTTGCGAGAGCGTGAATAATGCATGTCATTTGCAAAGCACACTGATGCATAACGCAACACACGCGGACCAGATTCACGTGCGAGAATTGGATACGCTTGTGTGAATGTAGCCGAATGCCTCTTGCACATGACCGTTGTGCCACTCAGGCCGGTTTTTACAGCATCTGAGTGGCACCGGATAGTCTTCACGAACCCATTCACTTTGACGGCTGAATCAGGTCTGTGAAAAATGGTCAGAGTCTCCGAGCCGAGGGAAGATAGAACATGTCCTATCTTTCCTCGGATCACTGACGGGACTCGGACGACACACTCGGTCGTGTGCATGAGGCATAAGGCTTCGTTCACTTCTGCGCCAGGGTCCCGTTCCGAAAGAGTTTTCCGCCGGAACGAGACCCTGACTGACACAAACCATAGGTTTCCGTTTCCATCACCAATGATTTAAACGGTGATGGATCCGGAGCCGTTTGTCTCCGTTGTGCAAGGGTTCCGTCATTTTGACGGAATCAACAGCGTTGTCGACTATGGTTTCCATTTGTGTCAGTCAGCATCCCGTTCCGGCGGAAAACTCTCGGAAAAGGACCCTAGCGCATGTGTGAACGAAGCCTAAGAGACCCATTTATATAGGCTAATGATCTGGCAAACGAGCAGTCGTACGAGTGCTCGTTCCCGATCATTAAATGCATAAACAAGGCTGAGATCAGCCAACGAACTAATAAATGATCATTCACCCGCTGATTTAATCTTTTATACAGCCCTGAAAATAACGTTGTCGGCAGCAGGTCTCATGGGGCAGATGGTCCCATGTACCGGGTGCGATTGCCATCTCTGCGTTCCCTATGGATACACAACTGGAAATGATTCGTAAACATAATTATGGACAATAATGCATGATCAGGTTACTCTTTATATAGCCCAGACTATAGCAGATAGTTTACTCCCAAAAATCATGATCAATTTTGCCATTTAAACACAGCAATTGTAGTAATCATTTTTAGATCAATCATACTTAATTATTTTTTCATAAACACACCCTGCGTTAGGACTATTGTTTTCCATATTGTTTAAGCTTATCATTTACTTGACATTCTCAAGTATATTAAATTTTCTTTAGTGTTATTGAAAAATACAACTTCCCACTTAATGGATCAGACAGGTAGCTGCAATTTAACTGTTCAGAACTGTAATTTCTGAGATTTAATAAAGAATGTTTATGGAATAAAAAAAAAGCAGGAAACATGATACTAATATATGAACTCCAAAGTTCCCATTAGGTGTGGACAATACATCATATGCATCATATTTTATTGCTAATCGTTAATTATCTGCCTCATATGTCCAGGCCACGTTTCCCTTGTTACACAGCTGCATTCTAGCAATACAAATACCAATGGAAAACATGCTTACTTGCTTAATTTTGTATGCAACTATTTGAAGCATGTTAAAAGAGATAGATGAGAACAAAAAGGATTTGGGACTTGCTCCGTCATTAAATATTTTATTATGTAAAAACGATACTATAAACATACTTATGGTACCTCTACTAGACATACAGTACACATATAGAGTAAAAGTGAGTGTAAGCAAATAGTTAGACCTAGACTGAGAGTTAACAATGGTCATACACAGGTAACTGAGCATAAATGGACTCATGCATAATGTTAGCACACGAGTGTTTTCCATGTTGGCTTGGTTTTAGCATAATGGGGATAATCTGATTATCATATGGTCAGCATTGAATAACAGAAGAAATGGGTTTTCGAATTAAATTGATGCAAAAACGCATTAGTGTAAAATACAAGACCACACAAGAGTTCATTGACCAATATTTCCATCCTAAGATTATGATAACCAATATATTGCAGAAAAGAAGTACATGACACACAAATTAATGTTTAGACAGAAAAAAACACTGGTACCATGCTCTTTGACTGATTTAAAGAATTGAAATGACCCAAATAATGTGTGCTTTACTATAAAGCTTGATACATATTTTTTAGTTTGAAAACACACATGAAAAATTAACTACAAATGTAT